>NC_135422.1:16583798-16718798 GCF_051991245.1 Festucalex cinctus | reverse complement strand
CTTTACAAAACACCAGGCAAAAAAAAAAAAAAAACACTCCTGAGAGAGGAGAACATGAACCAGAGGGCAAAAAACGATGAGGACAGCAGTTAAAAAGGTAAATGACCATCATTTTTATTCTTTACTCTATTCTTTGTTATTTACATTAGGCACAACTCTCATTTATTGTGAAATAATCTAATTGTAACGTGTATTTTTTACATGTTTTGATGCATTTTTATGCTTTATAAAACATTTATGTCTGAAATTTGGGAGGCTTGGAACGGATTAGGGCATTTACATGGAAAATGCGTCTCTACTTACAAATTTTTCTACTTAAGAACTTTCTTCCAGAACCAATTAATTTCGTAAGTAGAGGTACCACTGTAATCTGTTCCATGGTCTGTTCCAAAAATGTATACATTATACAAGGCCCAGGTTTTTAAATACAATTTGACATTATTACTCACATTCTGTTGGCACTCATTTGTTTCCATATGTGAAAAAAAATAAAAAATAAATAAAATAATAATAATCATAATATTAATAGTAATTATAATGATGGGGGTGAGTGGTTAGCACGTTCGCTTCCCAGTACAGAGGACACAAGATCGAGTCCAGGCTGCGGCCTTCCTGGGTGGAGTTTGCATGTTCTCCCCGTGCCCGCCTGGGTCATCTCCGGGTACTCCGGTCTCCTCCCACATTCCAAAGAGATGCTTGGCAGGTTAATTGAACGCTCTGAATTGTTCCTAGGTGTGATTGTGAGCGTGGATGGTTGTTTGTCTCCGTGTGCCCTGTGATTGGCTTGCGACCAGTTCAGGGTGTACACCGCCTACTACCCAAAGCCAGCTGGGATAGGCTCCAGCACACCCCGAGACCCTTGTGAGGAGTAAGCGGTCAAGAAAATGCATGGTTGGATGGATGGATGGATGGATATTAATAATAATAGGTAAGTATAGGTAGGTAATAGAAATAAATTGTTATTCATAATTATTTTCTTATCATGTATATTTTATTTTAGGTAAAAAAAATCCATGGAAAATGGTAATTTTTCTGCCACTAGATGGCATAATTGCATTTGTAAGACGTTGGTGACCGCTCAGTGCATTTTTCTTTCTATATTAAGAGCTATCTAATCTTTAACATGAAGTAATTTGTGATATTCTGCACATTTTTACAAAAAAAATCAAATAAAATCCTGCACATTTTTAAAATTGTGAAATACAACTTGATCTCAGTCTCCACAAATATATGCATTATTATTACAATTATTACTGCTACACTTTGACCTGGACATGTCTGCTGCATTGAATGCACTAATTTTGACACTCCTAATAAAAAATCTTAAAAATATATTTTTTATATTTTATTTTTATATTTTTTGTATTTATGTTAAATAAGATTTTAAAGGGGAAGTCAAGTCAAAAAATTTCTTTACAATAATATGTGAAGAATATTTTTTTTTAAATTTAAAATGCAACTTGTTTGACATAGGAAATAATGGTAGTTGTAGACATAAGCTGTTTTAGGGTCAAGCTTTTGACTCCTAAAACCATCTCACACAAGCGTAAAAAAGAAGTTAGCCAATGTAAAACATCTTTGTGTTCATCTATGTGCTCCGAAACATATTACCAGTCATCTTGCTCTCCAGGCCGCTTCCGCCAACGCTCAATCCAATAAGGCGGCCCCGCCTGTGGACGGCGTGTCGCAAAGCAATGGGCGGGGGACGCCCCCCGCCGGAGACCCCGCCGACCTGCCCAAGCTGAAGGGCGTCGGCCGCAGCCGGCGCGCTCGCTTCAGCTTGTATCGACACCTGCACAAGCACACCTTGCAGCACACAGACAGCGTCAGCAGCGTGGACAGCTCGGGTGCGAAGCCAACGTTCAGTGAGCTTCTCATGTTTAAATAAACGCTCTTTTTCTGACTGTATACATGTGTGTTGACAGGGAGCGGCTCAGTGCGAAGCCTCAAAACGGGTGTGGGAGAGTTGCAGGGGAACACTCGCTTCTGGCATGGAAAAGACTACTGCAACTTTGTCTATAGGGACTGGATCCAACTGGAAAAACCTTTTGACGGTGTGTTGTAGTTATTAAATATGAACCAGTGATGACTCAAAAGAAAAATACAGCTAGAGAAAGCAAATCTGTTGGAAATTTGTTTTAATATTGACACATTTTCACAGTCACTTGTTCCTGGGAAAAATTAATCGGGGAAATGGTATTATGTGAATAAAGTCGAAATTTCATGAGGAAAAAATTATATTTTAATGTTGTTTCTCAGAGTATTTTCATGAGGAAAGATATTTTTTCAAAAAGGTCTTTTTTTTTCTAACAGCAAAAAGTCATATTTTCATGAGGAAAACAGTAATTTTTTATGAGAAAAAAAAGAAAAGATTTTTAGCTTTTTTGAAAAAAAAATCACATTTTGATAATAACTTGAATTTTTTGCCCTAAAAATAGTGTACATTCATATTTTGTGGAAAAAAAAAAAAAAACCACTAGAAATGGTCAGGGTTTTTTTTCCCGATGGTAAAAAAAATACATTTGTATGAAAATTTGAGAAAATAATTCAGAATGTTGCAAAATTAAATTTGAATTTTATTGAAAAAAAATAACAATTTGTAATTTAATTAATAATAATAATTTTTAATTTATATAATAATAATTAAAGTGATAATGTGAGAATAAAGTTGCATTTTTTTCTGGAATAAACGTGTATTTTATGAGACAGAAAAGCTAATCCTGTTTTTGCCCCGTCTTCACTTTTAAGATGAAGTTAATATTCTTTTGAGACAGAAATCATAATCTCACAAGAATAAAGTAATATCATTACTTGTCAAAATAAAAATGTGGAGATTTTTAATATTCAACAAAAGCTGTAACGTAATCCCATTGCTTCCCTCGCTGTGCAGACTTCATCGACCGGTACACCACTCCCAGAATGCCGTGGCATGACATCGCCTCGGCAGTGCACGGCAGAGCTGCTCGTGACGTGGCGCGACACTTCATTCAGCGTTGGAACTTCACCAAGGCAAGTACAGTACACCAATCATCTACTTTATTATTATTATTATTATTATTATTATTATTATTATATAATATATGACCATCTTCTTCTTGTTTGTCCTTCCTCTCCGTGTCCGTCAAGGTACGTAGACCAAAAGGAGCCGCAAAATGAAATTATCATGATGCACAAACTGTTCAATTCTTACTCAATGTGCTGGAATGTTTCCACAAAAGATAATCATTGACGAGAGGTTACGTGGCACCATTTTGTGCCTCACTACACACACTCACAGGTCAATAAACACTCCCCTGTCTACAATTCAAGGGAACTCTTAAATGTGGAAAAAGCACCTTGACTTTCCCGCTCATGCTTTCCACTGCAACGTGAGGTCACACACCTTCTCGCCCCCGCTAACCTTCTTCCTCTCCTCCTCGTCTAGATCATGAAGCCAAAGTACCGCTCTCTGTCTTATCCATTCCTGCTGCCAAAATCTCACTCCAGCGCCACTGAGCTCAGATACCAAGTGCCTGACTGTGTGCATGCCAAAGTGCAGGTAAGGGAAGCCTGTGAACGGGGCGCTTCTACTGCTCCCATTGTCCGCCCTGGTGTTATTAACCACAATAACCCTGAAGGAAGGCATGAAAAAAAACTACTGTACAATATAAAGTACGAGCGCCTGTATTGCCGACATATCCGCCAAAGCTGTTGGAAGGACACAAAAGGGGAGCCCGTGGGCCAAAAACAACATTACGTAACTGCTAAAAAAAAAAAAAAAAAAAAAGCAGCAGCAAAGAGTTTTTTTCTTCTTCAGTGCCACTTATGAAGTATATTTGGACACTTTTAGCCATATTAGTTTTAGTTAAGCAGTTAATTAGGGAGGCGTAAGGACAATATTTAAATTGTTTCTTTGTCACTAGTATTGTTGGGTGAAATGGCCATTTTTTTTTTAAATGCTTTTCCATTCTTGGAATCCCCCCAAATTTTGCAGATGTTTTGGAAAATAGTGGAAATTACATGATAAAGTAGTGACAGCCTCAGAAGCCACAACTTAAAAGATGCAGGAAGTGGCCATTTTAAGGTCTTTTTTTTCATATACGTAATTCACGCCAAGAGATTTTGTATTGTACCTAGATATATGTCGAGTGAGTGTATATTGATTCAAGGGGGTCTAATGATCTTTTTCTTTCTTCCCCTCGTCTTCTGTAAGGTTTTGCGCTCAGCAGCCGATTGGTCGGCCGGCATCAAGTACCACGAGGAGTCCATCCACAACGCATACATCCAAGTCATCGCCAAGAGCAAACACTACATCTACATCGAGGTAAAAGAGAAATGCTTGAACATTTTTAATTAGTTTTTTTTTTATAGCAAACACTACATCTGAGTTGAGGGAAACATCATGCCAAAGAATAAAAAATGTAATGTAAAATGATATGTATTTATTTTAGTTGCATACTATTTTCATTTTTATTGTACTTTTATTTTAGTAAATACTTCTTGAAGTTGTTAATTTTAATTATTTTCATTATACATGATTTTTTCCATTTTTATTTTACTATATTTTGTAGTTAATTAACGTAATAGTGCATTTATTTCCTTTTATTTATTTTTTTAAACAGTACTATTTACAATAGTTGTACATACCATATGTACTCAGAGTGAAGCATCATCTTGTGTTCCCTCAGAACCAGTTCTTCATCAGCTGTGCTGACAACCGGACGGTGTACAACAAGATCGGCGACGCCATCATCGAGAGGATCCTCAGAGCGCACAAGTACGTTTTTCATTTGTGTTGATGACCTGTGTTCACTTTAAAATGTCTTGACAAAGATTGTAATGCTCCATTTTTCGTTTCGTTACCTCCACCAAACACTGGAGCTCATTTGGCGTACCTAATGAAGCGTCCAGTCTTGCTGTAACTGGTACGTGCATATGTATATGTGCTGACAGGGAGGGCAAGAAGTATCGCGTGTACGTGGTGACCCCTCTGCTTCCCGGCTTCGAGGGAGACATCACCACAGGCGGGGGAAACGCCATCCAGGCGGTCATGCACTTCAATTACAGGTAAAGCACGATCAGGAGACTTTGAAATGGACAAAGGCTTAGAAAACTGACTCCATTTTTTCAACTTGTTTTTAAGAACCATGATCCGAGGGGAGTACTCTATCATCTCCCAGCTTAGAAAGGAGAGTAAGTATGAGATCATGTGTTACTTCAAAGCCAAATGAAAGACCCTAATAACTCACCTGTATAACACAGTGCAGTATAGAGAAGAATTTCATCAACGAAAACTAAACAAAAATAATTTCGTCAACACACATTTTCCGCCGAACTAAAACTAGACGAGACTAAAACCCTCATTAACTCATTTGCTCCCAATAACGTGTAAATACGTTTTTTTTTTTTTTTTTTTTAATGTTTTAAGTGTCCCAAAGACGTATTTATGTTTTTGTTTTTTGTTTTTTATGCCAGAGCATACAGAAGGCTTTGATGCAGCCTCTCAACTGCAAAGAATGGTTGCAGAAATGGTCATTATTACACAAACGGCCAGCAGGTGGCAGCAGAGCAAAGGAGATCAACTAGGGCCATCTAGAAAAAAAGCTAAATTACTTTGAATTTTAAATAGATTTGTGAAAACTGATGAAACTTAGCTCTCTTCTAATGTTAATTGCTGCAGAACGGAAACAGATAGAAACATACTTTTTTTTTCCTGATGAAAGAAGAGACTTTAATCTTTCTTTCTTTTGATAGGTTCCATGCTTTTATAACAATTGAACACAATATTCTGTGGGCCTTGCAAAATCAGTCAAAATTCAGTAAAACAGTCGGGAGCGAACGGAATTGCTTCTGTGAAAATGGCTGGGAGTGAATGAGTTAATAAACAATAACTGGGACTAAATCAGTATGCATTTTCCCCGACTAATGAATACGAGATGAAAATGTACTTCTCTTAATAAAAACTGGACTTTTTTATTTTATTATTATTGTTTTTTATTAAAAAGAAACAAAAGATAATAAATAAATAAAAACTGGACTAAAACCTTTTTACATTTTAGTTCATGAACAAAAACAAGACGAAAATTATCAGATTTTTGTAAAATGTTGTCTCTCCTCATATGTCACTGTGACACATGTGGCACACAGTGACACACCCCCTTTTAAAATTTACAGCTAACGAGTTCAACATGTACAAACACATGGGACAGACAGGAGGTGGATTTGCGGTGAAAGGCAAAAAAAATTTTATAATTATAACGTGACATTAATCCAACTGCTATAAAGTTCCAACAGTAATGTTAATCCGACTACTAACTAATGCCAGCTAACTTACTAGCATGGAGCCATAGTAGCCACTGTAATTGTGTGTGTGAAGTTGTTTTTCATCAAAAAGATGAGAAAATTTGATGTGAAATATTTTAGATCTGAAATGTTCAACAACATAATCTGCTGACAAAAAAACAAAACAAAAAATAATCTTGGACTAAAATAAAGACTAAAATACTCGATTTATAGTCGACTAAAAATTGACTAAATAAAAACGGGACGAGGTTGACGAACTACGATAAAAACTAAGAAGCGGGATTGAAATTGGACTAAAACTGAGACTAAATTTAAAAATGGCGAATAAAATTAACACTAGAAGCCACTCGATTCTTTTCAGATGCACGAAGACAGTCTTAGTTTTGAAGGTGCTGGTGAGCGATGTTTGTCATCTAACGATATGATATATGGTTCCGCTCTCTCCACCTCCCCCCGCAGTGGACGACCACTGGATGAACTACATCTCCTTCGCCGGCTTGAGGACGCACGCCGAGCTGGAAGGCCGCCTGGTGACGGAGCTCATCTACGTGCACAGCAAGATGCTCATCGCTGACGACAACACCGTCATCATCGGTGCGTCGCCGCTATTTGAGGCGCACTGACGCCTTCCGAGTGTGGAGAAATCTGTCACCGGTTGCATAAGAGCGCCCTGAAAGCAATGGAGCTTTGCACTCCTACGCCACCTGCTGGCTGGAAAGGACGAAGCCCCGGCAGCAATCTGATTTCGACCGCTCTACGGTGTTTCAGGCTCGGCCAACATCAACGACAGGAGCATGCTGGGTAAGCGCGACAGTGAGGTGGCGGTTGTCGTGGAGGACACGGAAAAGGTGGCCTCGGTGATGGACGGACGCGAGTTCGAGGCCGGCCCGTATGCGCTCGGCCTGCGTCTGGAGTGCTTTAGGTGAGAGATTATTATTATTATATGCAATGCTTATCCTCGCGAGGGTCACCGGTCACCCAATTATTATTTGTTTTTATTGCCTATATTATTACTTTCAAGCCTAAATACCAAAAAACACAAATATCTTCAAACCCATCTTAACATATACTGCTAAAAAAAATAAAGGATTTACAGCTAACTTTAGTGTGTGTAAAGTACTCCTACAAGTCACGCACTAACTAATCTTGCGCAAAATATTTTCTTCCTCCTTGTAGCAAAAAATAATTGAGAAGCACTGAACTGCATATGTGCAAAGGGAACATATAGTGCTTTAAACACCGTCTTTGGTGGTCAGCAGCAGGGTTATTATAGTTTTGGAATTTTCATTTTAGTTAGTTTTTATTTAGTTTTGAGTTTTGTTATTTAAATTGAGTTAGTTTTCATTCATTTTCAGGGTGGTTCTGTTAGTTTGTATTAGTTTTAGTAATTTAATAAATGCTTATTTTTCTTTTAGTTTTAGTCAGTTTCGGTATTAGCTTTAAAAATGTAAATTAATTTAAAATCATATTTCAACAAAAAAAGTTTAAAAAAATGTGTATTAGTTGTGCGCAATAGTGTATTTAAAAAACAGCATGGATGCGATGTCATCTGAAGGTGCTTTTCTCTTGGTTGCTGCTAGATGACGTCACTTCTGTGTGACACACTTTCAAACGTCCTTTTCCCGGTTCATATCAAAATAAATCGACTTAAAAAATCACCTTTAAAATCATCCCCAAAGACTGATGCATTAAATTAATTACCAAAGATTAAAACAAAGGATATTTTTGCTATAATTATAGTTAGTTTTAGTTAGTTTTTGTTTTTTAAAAAGCATTTTCGTTTTTCTTTTATTTCGTTAACCAAAATGTTTTTTGAATTTTTGTTTGAGTTTTTTCGTTAACTAAAATAACCTTGGTCAGCCGGGATGTAATACAACTAAAACTTCAATAAAGTAAGCAGTTTAAATGATCATTTAACATTCACCTGTCATCTCTGTAACAATAACAAAAGTTGAGTACTTGCTATATATACAGTACTTGATATACGAAGTGCTACATAAAAGCAGCATTCATTTGATATTATTTTATCTGTATTGTGCTGAGCAGCCAGCACAGACCCGCCGTTTTTTTTCTCTCTCTCCAGGACGATCCTCGGTGGCCACAGTGACGCGGCCATTGATCTCTCCGATCCCATCAGCGACCGCTTCTACAAGGAGGTGTGGATGACCACAGCCGGCCGAAACGCCACCATTTACGAGAAGGTATGAGAGATCTCAACATGGATCCAAAATATATTATTAAAATATATAGTTATAGTTTTCCTCACCAACTTAAGGGGTTCTCATCTTATGACATAGTTTCGTTCTCGATAGTGACATAAACAAATTTTTTGTTTAAAATCCAAATTTCTAATGTTGTATGAAACTCATCCAGTTAATATTCGGATGAAAAGCATTTACACACCATAAATATTTAGCTGGCAGATTGAATCGCCCGATATTAGCTTTTAACTCATTCACTCCCAGTCATTTTCACAGAAGCAACCCCCTTCACTCCCGGCTGTTTTACTGGATTTTGACTGCTTTTGCAAGGCCCACAGAATATTGTGTACTATTGCTATAAAAACATGCAACCTACCAAAAGAAAGATTAAAGTCTCTTCTTTCATCAGGAAAAAAAAGTATAGTTCTATCTGTTACCGTTCTGCAGCAATTAGCATTAAAATAGAGCTAAGTTTCATCATTATTCACAAATCTATGTAGAATTGTTTTTTTTTTTTATCACTTTTTTTTTTCCATCATGGCCCTGGTTGATCTTATTTGCTCTGCTGCCACCTGCTGGCCGTTTGTGTAATAACTAACTTTACTCAACCGTTCTTTGCAGTTGAGAGCCTGCATCAAAGCCTTCTGTATTCTCTAGCATAAAAAAACAAACAAAAAAAACATATAAATATGTCTTTGGGACACTGAAAACACTTTAAATAGAATGTATTTATATGTTTTTGGGAGTAAATAAGTTAAAATTGCAAAATAGGCCGATTTTTTTTTTAACGCATTGTAACAGAAGGCAAAGATAATGACATTAAAAAAAAATCCTTGTCCAAAAATCAACCATTTTTTGCTGATTTTTTTTCTCTCTGTTGATCAGTTAATCAAAAACAGTATTTTAAAACATTCAAATGTTCTGCCTGTAATTCATTATCATTGTTATAAAGGTACTGCGATTGGCTGGCAACCAAGTTTAGTGTAACACGCCTACTGCCCGAAGCCAGCTGGGAAAGGCTCCAACACCCCTCGCGACCCTTTTGAGGAGCAAGCAGTTAAGAAAATGGATGGATGGATGTTATAAAAGTGTGAAAGAATTAATTGGTTATCAGAATTTTATTCTGTCAAATATCGGAATCGGCATCTGCCTCAAAAAATCCAAAATGGCCGCACCCTGAAAAATACAAAATAATAATTATGTATATATATATATATATATATATATATATATATATATATATATATATTAGGGGTGTTAAAAAAATCGATTCGTCGATATATCGCGATACTACATCGCGCGATTCTCGAATCGATTAAAAAAAAATAGATTTTTATTTTTTTATTTTTTATTTTTTATTTTTTTTTATTTTTAAGAGCTCAGAATTGTTCATTCGGTAGTCTTACCGATTCAACGTCTTATCATCATTGCCTTTTTTTTTTTTTTTTGTGTGTGTGTGAATCGATTTTTAAACTTCCATTTTTAATGGAAAAATATTCAACAAAACGTCTGACTTCGGGTTAGGATTCACACCTTGAGCATGGAAGAATGTTATATGAACGGAACATTAAGCCTTAATATTTTATTTTAATGCTGTTCAAACATGAAACAGATTACAACCTCTATAAGACTGAAATTTCAGATAAATAAATAATACATTTTCATATAAATCTTACACTCTACAAGCTTACTGATTAGTATTTTCTAAATTTGAATGAAAAAAATCGCAACAATCGACTTATAAATTCGTATCGGGATTAATCGGTATCGAATCGAATCGTGACCTGTGAATCGTGATACGAATCGAATCGTCAGGTACTAGGCAATTCACACCCCTAATATATATATATATATATATATATATATATATATATATATATATATATATATATATACATATATACATACATACTGTATAATTAAGTATGCTCATTACTGAGTGTGCCTTATTGTTCCACTGCAGGTGTTCCGTTGCCTCCCCTCCTCGCTGGTGCGCAACATGTCCGAGCTGGAGCAGTACCAGTCCAAGCCCGGCCTGGCCCAGATCGACCTGGCCCGCGCTCGGGAGGAGCTGCACAAGATCCGCGGCTTCCTGGTGCAGTTTCCTCTGGACTTCCTGTCGGAGCACAACCTCATGCCTTCGGTCGGGACCAAGGAAGCCATGGTGCCCACCGAGATATGGACGTAGGACTTTGAAAAGCCCGGATACTGGGACGCTATCTCAATGCTTGCAGGGTTATTGAGGCATGATGGGATGCCGCTTCCTGAGAAGCTATTTTTCAACATAGGGACCAGCTTTTTGTTTCAATACAACTCATATTATGCTGAGTTGGCGAGGCATGTGCGACGTTGTGGCTGAGATCATTTTGCGTCACCCATCTGTCTCATATATGTGGTTCAGAATTTGGGAGCGAAATCTCTAGGACTAATTTGCTTTGGATGGATGGAGCGCTGGATGGAAATGACTTCGAACCAAAATGCCAGACTTTGTGTGTCTATTTGGACATGGGTTCTTGAGACTTTTTTTTGTGGGTCTCCTCATGATAGATTTGCCTGCCGAATTTCATGTTGCTCGGCCAAAGTGGCTTTAGGGACTGAATTTTTAAAAACATTCTAAAGGTTGCAACCAAGTGAATGTGGCCACTATGAACCAAAATGACAGACTTCTGTCTTTTTGGACTTGAGACTTTTTTGTGGGTCTCCCCATGATAGACATGCATGCCAAGTTTCATGTTGCTAAGCCAAATTGGCCCTGGGGCTGAATTTTTATAGCATTCTAAAAGGTGCAATCAAGTGAATATGGCCAAAATAGAAGATTTCTGTGTCCTTTTCAACATGGGTTCTTGAGACTTTTTTTTGTGGGTCTGCTCATGATAGACATGCTTACCAAGTTTTGTGTTGGGTTTGGGAGCTGAATTTTTTCAAAACATTCTGAATCACTCTACATGAATATGGCCACTTTGAACCAAAGTTGCAGACTTTTTTTTTTTTTTTTGTGAGTCTCCTCATAATTGGCATGGTAACCAAATTTCCTGTTGCTAACTAAATCAAGTTTTTTTTTTTCTGGCTGAATTGGTTTTGAAGGACTCCTAGATATGTTACCCTAAAATATCTGCTTCAAAACAAAATGGCCAACTTCCTGTGTCTTTTCTGGCCAGGCTTCTTAAAACTTTTTTGTAGGTCTACTCATGATAAAAATGCCTACCAAATTTAATGTTTTTAATTGAAACTGTCATCAGTGGCTGAATTTGCTACAAATGGCAAAAAAAAAGACCTTAAATTGGCCGCTTCAAAGTAAAATAGCCAACTCATTTTTGTGGGTCTTCTCATGACAGGCATGTCTACCAAATTTCAATGGGAAAGAGACATTGGGGGCTGATTTATTTCATTTTATTTTATTTTTTCAGCTTTCACGGAGCACAGCAGAGTGAAGCCCCTGAAAACATTTGCGCGTATCGCTATGATTTGAGCCACTCTAACAAGGTTTTATGTACTTGCCCTCTTTTATGACATCATATCTTGACGCGTCATCCTGCTGAAATGTTGCTGAATGGGAAAGTGGCAACCCAGTCAGACGAGACAATCTTTCCTCATGTAATTCCATATTTTGCTCTGCAGGTGGTGCTGGTTTCTTATAAGTACAGCTTGTACTTTTTTTTGGTGTCAAAACTCCCCTTCAGAAATGCTCCCTTTTAATTATTTGACCTATTATATAATTATTAATATTAGTGTTATTAATTCTGTAGAAGGTAATTTTATATTGAAACATTTCACATCTGAACGATCGCCCTCCTTCCAATGTGAAAGTTAAGAACAACTCTTGTTATTTTCTAATGTGAGCAAGTGGAATAATAATGTATAAATATATATGTGTGAAACAATAACGTCTACTATGACGATGCTGGAAAGATGATTTCACTTTTCGTACAGGTAATATCTTACACTAATCGTTTCTTGACTGGGACCATGGACTTTTCAATGTGGCAACATCCTGTTCTGCCGCTTACAATTTTGACCCGTACTGTACTCTGACCTGTATTTATTTACATATGACAGTAATAATCCTTATTTACGGTCAGTCAGCTGCTTGGTATTTTTTATTTTTTTAAGTTTCTATGATGTAAAAACCACAACTGTATCTAACTTCTATCTATCCTATCGGCTGCTCTTAATGGTTTTGTACGGTCCCGTGTCTAATCTACTCAAGTTCACTGGGCTTACTTTATATGGCGAACCAATAAAAATGATCACTTGTTCACACCAAAGACACTTCGCATGAGTGTGACGCTGAGATTGTCCGAAAAATAATGATTCAGTAGGTATTAAAAATATTTTAATATTTTATTGACACAAAAACACAGGCAACTGGAAGGCGACGATTACATATAAAGCAGATTAAATAAATTATTCAAAAATGTAAATACAACAAAAATATTTTAATAAAAATATTTTCTCTTTAACTAATTATTTAACCAAATCTTAAAAATATTGTAATAATTATAAATCAGAAAAGAAATGCATTTAAAATGTAATTTTAACATTTCAACTAAATTTGAAAGTTACATTTTAATGAAACAATATCCATCCAACCATTTTCTTGACCGCTTATTCCTCACAAGGGTCGCGGGGGCTGCTGGCGCCTATCTCAGCTGGCTCTGGGCAGTATTAATGAAACAATATTTCCATAAAAAAATAAGAAAATACAAATAAATAAAATAATTCAAATTTCTCAACTGATCATTTGAAATGCTGATTGAAGTACAATTTAACACCAATTAAAATGATTACAAATTTTAAGAAAAAATGGACAAACATTTAATTATAATTACAATTTCTAAACATTTACGCTTCCCCTTGTTGTTATTGTTGTTGTTATTATTATTATTATTATTATTATTACTAATACTAATACTACATAATTTTTAAGCCGATGAGCAAGTCACGTGACAGACACGTTCAATGTGCGGGACTCCAAGCCGCGCGCCCCCCACGGCTCTCCTCCCCTCCCAGTTTTTAGCCCCTCCCTTTTCCGCTTTCCATCCGCTGTCTGTCTGTCACCGCACACGGAGCGGCGGCGGCGGCGGTGGTGGCGGTGGCTCCCAGTCAGAGACGCACGCGCCGACCCGCGAGGCAACACATCCGGGCTCGCTTTCGCCTCCGTCCCGCCGACATGGACCGGGAAGCGGTCGCCGACGTCCTCCCCTCGCTTTAGCCGGAGGTGACTCGCAGACGCCGGAAGAGACATTCAACGCCAGGACCGCCAGCAGCATTTACTTGGACGTTAAGATATTATATTTTTTTATTTTTTACATTTTCTTTTGGTGTGACTTGAGTCCTCCCGTCATGGCGAGTGACTCCCCGGCTCGGAGTCTGGATGAAATCGACCTGTCTGCTTTGAGGGTGAGGCAGCCTACATTCTACTTACTACTTTGGGTGCACCTGACACTGGAACCAGCAGGTTGTAATAAGACAATAGTGTGGAATATAAAAGTGTGCGTGTTTCTGAACTCCGCCCCTCCCCAACTTGAATTTAGGAAAGTAGTACTCTACAGTATTTCACTTTATAAAGACATTCATTACATGAATTCCTTGTGCCCACCTTGGCCACCGGAGGGCAGTATAATACACTAATGCAGTTCACAAAAGAAGAAGAATTCCATAACTACTATAATGTTACTATAATACATTTTTTTTTTTTTTTGTTCCCAGACATCAGTGTGTTTGATATTTTTTTGTCTTAAATGTGCTACGCCATTGTTTGGGTTCAGATATTCTTTTGCATGAAACGTTATAACGTCGCGAGTCGTGACTATCGATCCTATAGTGTTTTCCGTTATGTGTTTGTGTAAAGCTAGCGGGGATTATTCTCAAGGCAAAGTTGTTTGGTTAGCAAGTGGGCGCTATGCTATCGCATTAATTAGATGGCATTACATGTTATTTTGAATCATTGTATTTATTACTATTGCGCAAGGCGGAAGTTAGCATGAATAACCGGCTATAAGAGCCGTCGCATTAATCATATAGCGATGCTAAGGCAGGTTAACGCTAACATTAGCTTCTGAATTTAGTGGCGGTTTAGGATGTTTTTAGTTGATAAAATTCTACAGAAAAATACGCAAATCGGTAGAGGTTCACTGTCATGCTAATAACTCTGGAAGCCCAACTATTAGCGTCAATGTTAGCTTCCACTGTTAGCGTTAACGTTAGCTTGCCTTCCAACGTTTGCTTCTGGCCTTACTAAGTTATTTTGCCTGGCATCTTAGTACAGTTCAGAATGTGTGAAAAGATGATATTGGTAGTTTTTAGTAACAGTGGCGTGTTCTCTGTAATGGCAACAGCTCTGGAAGATTGACATTAATTTGCGACGTTAGCTCAAACGGTAGCTTCCCATGTCAACATTAGGTCAAACATTTGTTTCCGATGCTAGTTGGGTGTTAGCTTGGCATCTTCGGTTCATACAGAAAGTGTGTAAAGGTCTGTTTTCGAGTTATGAGCATTGTTGTACAGATACATTTGAAAGTAGGTGAATCACTGGAGGTTCAGTGTACGCTAATAATTCTGGAAGCCCAACGTTACCCTTTGACGTTAGCTCTGTTGTTAGCTTCCGATGTTAGCATTATTGTTTGCTTGTTAAGGTGACTTTTTAAATTTTTTTATTTTATAGTATAATTCTACAGAAAAATACATCAATCAGTAGAGGTTCACTATAATACTAATAGCAACATGCTAACGCGCTGATAAGTAGCTATGCATTCCAAAATAAGCTACCCAAGCTAAGGATAGAAGCTTGGATGTTTGGTTCTGACGCATATGCTGGCTTTTTAAACCCAAATAACAACAACCCCCCCCCTACTCCTACACACACTGTCAGATGAGTGTATAGTCATCTACTGACTAGACAGGAAGTAGGTCAGCTGGGTCTGACGAGGAGAGGAGTGGGGGGGTTGGCGGGTAGGTTATGATGTGAAGGGGGTTGTGTGGTTTTTGATTCTGTCTGCGCTCAAAGATGCAAAGAAACCGAGTGGATTTTGGTGTTTGCTGTCAGGGTTTTTCACTTTCTCATGTTTTTTTTTTTTTCATGTAAGAATTTTTAACTAAGCATGCTGGCCAACTTGTTAGCTCACCTGCATCACTATTCTAAGGTTCTGGGTTTGAATCTCAGACCTGACCTGGCCTGTATATGGGCATGAGCTTACAAGGGACCGGGTCAGGGTTAGCTAGCAGGTGTAGTCCAAGGCAAAAAATTATCCACAATAAAATATATTGATTATATTCAACTTCTCAACTTTTCATGGTTCGAGATCCCCGCCCGCACCCTCCAATCGCCCTCTCAGGGCTTGCTGCCCACCGAGGCCGCATTCCTCGGCCCCTCACACCGCAGACGCCATGGTAACGGGGCCACGGCAGTGCCCGGGGGCTTACACAAGGCTTATTCATGAATGGTCTATATACTGTATGGAAGTCTGCCCCCCCACGTCCTCCCTCCTCTTCACTCAGCCGTCCCATCTCCACATTGACCCATTTCTAACTCACTTCCCACCACTCGGGGACGGACCACCAGATTCAGGGTCACTAATGTGGTCTTCAAAGTGGTCTTTTTCTCGCTGACCAGTATGGAAAGTTCAAACGCTGTTGATAATTTCCAGTTACTGTATTCTATTATTTTTTATCTATTATTGACTTTGAATTACTTCTTGTCATTCTGTTATTTTATTTTATTTTTTATCACTTGGAGGTTATTGTGATTATAAGGCAAGGAACTGGGCCTGCAATTAACTATTATTTAAATGATTGATTTATCTGTTGATTGTTATGTTGATTAATTAATTAATCGGGTGGAAAGAATCCCTTTTTTTTTTCGCCCCAAAACAGGACATTATTTAAAATTGACAGTGCAGAAAAATACGATTATGATTCAGTTAACGGTTTGGTCCATGACATCAGTCAGAAAATCGGCGAAAATGTTGTTTGTTGTTTTCCAAACTCTAAGAAACTGTATGCAAAAGTTTTATTTTGAGTAGGGATGGGTACCTTTCACATTTGAACCGGTACTGTTCTAATACTCCTGGGAAACGATACCGGTACTAAACGGTATTTTTTCTGTTTTTTCTATTTTTCTATTGTTTTCAATTTTCTGTACGAGGGGTGTGAATTGCCTCGTACCTGACGATTCGATCCGTATCACGATTCATAGGTCACGATTCGATACGATTAATCCCGATATGAATTTACACGTCGATTGTTGTGATTTTTTACTCAAATTTAGAAAATACCATTCAGTAAACCTATACATGTACACTGTAAAATTTGTATGAAAATGTATTATTTATTGATCTGAAACTTCAGTTTTATAACTGTGAGCCACTGTATTTAACAAACAGGTTGTAACCTTTTTCATGTTAGAACAGCATTGAAATAAAATATTAAGGCTTATGTTCCATTAATATAACATTCTTCCATGCTTAAGGTGTGAAAGTTAGACGTTTTTTTGAATATTTTTCCATCAAAAATGGATGTTAAAAAATCGATTCGGCTGCCTATTGAATCGATTCGAGAATTGTATGCTGTAGTATCGCGATATATTGACGAATCGATTTTTTTTTAACACCCCTATTCTGTACATTTGTACCCTCTCTCTCTATTTAATATTTTTTTGACTGGTAGTAAATGATCAGCATTGTTTAATTAATAGTTTAATTAATAGTAAATTATTATTTTTTTTAAATAAAATTAACAATTACCTTTTATTATATAAAACTTGTCAAGTAAAAAATAGAATTTCATTCAAAAGAGCCAGAGAGGAATAGTAAAAATAAAGGTTTACCATTTTCCAATTACTGAAGTATAAGTAATAAACGTAAGTTAATATTACAAAAAAAACTAAAATGTGAATCAAATTTCTATGCAATGATTTTTTGAATTTGAATTGAATTTTAGCGCATGAAGTCCTGCGCGAGTGGGTGACTTCAGTACGCTGGTGCACGTATAATGTAGCGTTCAAGTGTGGCATGGAAAATCGTCAACTCTTCCACTCCCGCACCGTCACGACTTTGAAAGACGTGCTTCAGAACCAAACAAGGGACCATTTGATTTATTTTTGTTTATTGATTAATCAACTAATCTATTATCAAATTAATCAAATCACTATTTTTTTGATAATTAATCATTTTGAGACCTTGATTAATTTAAAATTGTCCAAATCCTGAACGTGTCATCCTCTCAACAGTAAATATTGTCAGAATCAAAATAAATCGTCTGCTTTTGCTTTGGAAAACGATCAACATTTCGGCCTCATTTTGACACGTTAAACAGCAAACCAGTAACCGCTAAGGATGTAACGATATCCAAACATCACGATACGATATTATCACGATATAAAGGTCACGATACGATAATTGTCACGATATTGTGGGGGGGTTGGCGATTATTTAAAAAAGATCACAATATTGTAAAAAAAAAAAAAGAGCTCATACTAAAAAAAAAACACAAAATTGTGCTTTTGTACATAACAGCAATGCATATAAACCACCTACAATCTCTAATAACAATATTGAGACACTTCCTTGCTAATGCAAGCACACATTAATCGCTTCACAAGCAAATTAGGTTCCCCTTTATCTGACAATTAGCATAGATTTTAAACATAGAAGGAAATAACATCCCTAATGAAAATTAAATTGCACTAATAAACTAGCCACTAAGAGGGTGCTAGAACTGCACAAATGGAAATCAACCCGACTCTTTTCACAGATGTGGTCCTTTTAAATATTGTGAACATGACGATGACGATATTGTGGCAGTTTTAATATCACGATATCACGATATTGCCCTTATCGTTACATCCCTAGTAACCTCGTCACAATTAATTTGTGCATTTTCTGCACTGTCAATTTAAAATAATATCCTGGTTTTGAATAAAGCAATTAGAGAAAAAAAATAAAAAATCTGATTAATTAAAATAATTACAATTAAAATAATCATCACATGAATTGATTATTAAAATTGTGTGTTGCAGCCCTATTATTTAATTTATGTAATATTTATTCTGACATTTGTAGGATTTCAACAACTTTAAAGGTCACCAAAAGTCATCAATTATCCAAAATAATTAATACATTAATCATTGCATGGGCCGCTGCATTACAGCAATTGTACACAACACTTTGCATCGAAGCTAAAGTTGTTCCTAACCGAAACGGCACCACACATTTAAAGATTATTTTCTTTCTTTTTGCTCTGTAGATTATTTGTAGTTGCATTTATTTCTGTTGTGTAGTTGTCTGAAAGTCTGCCTAGCAACAAGTGACCACATTTCACTCTGCCCGAAAAATTCTATGCAATATACCGTTAAAACCCCCCAAATGGAAGCAATGTTACTTTAAATGTTGAGCTGTAGTGCACACCAAACTGCCAAACTCGTTTAGGCAGCAAAATACTGCATAAGAAAGAGACTAAACTCACAATGTCACATTACGAATGGCAAATACATCAAAATGTACTTCATCCTTAATGATCAATTAACGTTTGTCACCAATGAATCGTACCTGACCTAACTCCAACAAGCATCATCCTCCCTCATCAGCGAGTGTCGGGTCAGGTTATTTATTTATTTATTTATGTTAAATTCTCTCACCGCCGCATTAAAACGGCACTCCCTCTGATCCTTCACATTTCCATGTTAAAAGAAAACGCCTCGCTTAACTTCAGAAAGGAAACTCTGTTTGCTCTCTCACACTCCAGCACACATTTGATCTTCCGTCGCTCCGGGGCGGTGATGACACGTAAACAAGCAAGTTGTCCCTCACCATGGAGCAACAACTGGTGGAGGAAACCAGTTAGGATGGCTGATATGACCTTTTAACATAAAGTGTAATTCATTTTTCACCCCCCCCACACACACACAAAGCGTATGGAACACGTAAAAACCAGGGTTTCACAATTAATCGAATTGTCATAGTGATTACGATTTTGGACTCCACGATTAAATCGTCCCAATTGACAGCGATATTTACGTTTTAAAATGCGGGATCTGTTGCGCGTCAAATCGACCGCTTTCTCAAGCACCCACCAGGGGGCGGACACGTGATTAAGCCCTCATTAAGCTGCCGAAATGGCAAGCGAGTGCAAACTGCTGAGTCATAGCGAGAGAAAGGAAATACCACAAAAATTGGACATGAGGAGCAATGTGTCATGATTTATTATTGTACATTTGAAAATTCTGGATAAATTTTAACATTTTTATCATTAAATGCATTTTCAAGTTTCACTTTTCACCAGCGTGGAAGCCACAAAAATAAATTAAACAATTAAAACTCTTTGACGTTATCCAAAAAAATAACTCCTACAGTGCCAGCCGATTTTGAGCATTTTAACTCATCTTTCAAGGCAAACAGAATATTTTGTACTTTGACTACATAAACAAAAATAAGTATGTTTCTACCTTATTCCGTTCTTTAGTAATCCCCATTTGAAAATTGGTAATTTGAGTGACATTGAGCGAAAATTGAAAAGCAGAATACGAGTTTCTTGTCATTTTTCTGCACAACAGTGACTTTGACGACATTAATTTTTTTTGTTTCGTGACACTGTGAATTAGATTTAATGTGACAAACGCTTTGATCATTCACGTCATCCGTTCTATTATGTTCTAAACGTTCTATTTCCTAAGATCCACCATGTTTGACTGCAATTGCATACACCGGCAGAACATTGAAAAGCGATACAATGCTGCCACCTGCTGGCCATAGTTAGTAGGTGTTTTGTGATTTTTACACCCATTCACAAAAGAGCGCTGCACAAGACGTTGCACTGCCCATTGAGGAGAAAAAAAGAAAAAACTTACTTAACGTCAATTAACGTTTTTGGCAGCTTTCATTTGGATTTTTGTAAACGTAATTAAACGTTTGTGGCGGTGAAACAGTTAATTGAATTAAAACAATAATCACATCTTAAATGGCAATCGCAGTAATGAAGAAAAAAAAATTACAAGTAGATTATTTATTTTTCTAAATGCTTGATGCCCTAATTCAACTGAATGCTCCAAAGTGATTTAATGGCCCGACGTGGCAGGCAAACTCTGTCACGCCACGTTTTCTTGTAAATGTGTGATTAAGACTTGACTCCCCGCGTGATGAATAATGCAGCGGCGAGGTGTGGGCGGGATGTGCTGGGAATGTAGACTCGTGCCGCATCAATTTTGTGTTCTAAGTGTCGACCCAATCCCCAACCGACCCCCCGCCACCGCCACCATCATGACTGCCTCCATCCTCTCAAGGGTCTCTAATTTAATCCGCCTCACTTGTGTGTAATTCACTTTCCGGAGAAACCAACAAGTCGATACGGCAGGGGGACAGCGCTTTAAAAAAAAAAAAAAAAAAAAACAGACGAGAGGAGTTTTTAAATGGTGATGATTTTTAAGTTTTGGTGACCCCTTTGGTAGTAAGCGGCGGAATCTTAAATCCTTGGGTTAGGTAAGAATCAGCCAGTCAGGATTAAGGTTATATTGAGGAACGAAACTCACTCACGTAAAGTGGCTTTTGCAAGAACGGCACACTTGCACTCTAAAAGCCATTATTCATAATGGCCTTTCCCTAATGCCTCCCTGGGACAAATATCCCATGTTTAGAGTTAAAGAAGGACGTTCAGGGACGGTTGCAGGTGTCTTTAACGTAAGGTTCAAGCTCACAATTGAAGGAAGTCGGTCAGTTTTGGAGTAAAATTGTTCACCCTCCTCAGGTGCGTTTGACTTTTAAGTTTCCGTTGTTTTGATATAGGACGAGAGATTTTTTTTGTGTGACTTTTGATACATTTTTTTCTCTAAGGGTTTCTCTAAGGGCTTCGACTTGTTGGATTCCTTCTCTTGTACTCTTCAAAATTAGACTTGGGGAAAAAAAAAAAAAAAAAGCAGCTGGGATAGGCTACAGCACCCCCGCGACCCTTGTGAGGAGCAAGCGGTTAAGAAATTGGATGGATTGAAGGATGGATGGTCAGCCAACATGATTAATTTTTTGAGGGGACTTTTGAGGATTATTGTCCATTAAAAAAAAATAAAAAATAAATAAAAAAAAATCCACATTTCGTTTTCCGGGAAATCTGTATCGCAAGTGAATTTTTTTTTTTTTAGGGTGTTGGAATTGTTGAGGTTTTGAAATATTTGACCGTCCCTCTCTCATGTTTTTTTTTTTCTCTCCCAGTGTTCAGTTTGCGTTATTTTCCGGCTTCTAATTCAAGCATTATTCAGCAGTGTGATTCACCGCTGTGGTCATGTGACTGGTCATGTGACACTGGAGTAATGCACAATGAAAAACGGGTGAGGAAGGTGGGCGTATTCCAAATTGAAAGGCAATTTGTGCGACGGGCCTATGAAAGATGAATGATGCCCGAGTTGCATTTTTATTTATTTTTTTCAGTAGGCCTGAGGACACGTACTAGTGGAGCAACATCAAGTTAAAAAAAAAAAAATAAAAAAAATAAATAAACACCCACTGTTCTGTGTAGCCATTCCAAGGTTAATATTCCAGACCAAAAACATCCGCGATAAAGAAATACCCTATTTACATAAATACAGTGGACCCCCGTATACTTGAGTTTCGGCCTCTGCGGTTTCGCACGTTTAGCAACTGCTCATCTTGTTCTTGTGGAAAACAAACCGGCTGTTGTTTGTGTACTTTAGAGATTGGTGTTATCGCGGAGACTGAAGTTGAAATCTTTCATGGCTGATTAGCATCTCAAAAGCAAAACTAGCCAGATAGTGTCGGGTGAACACTTAGCGTCGACATACATTTTGTGCTCCGAGCCGTCATGTGGGTGTGCGCTGCGAGGCAGAGGGAAGATCTACTTGAGACCGGCTTGTTTTTTGCGTTTAGGACACCGTGTAGAGGAGACAAATAAGCAAAAGGAAAGGGAAGAAGAAGAAGAAGAAGAAAAGATCCTTGACAGTTTGACAGCTCTGCTGAGGCCTGCACAAGCCCATGGAGACAAAAGTGAGGAGAGGAGCATTGGGAAGCAAAAGAGGAGGGACAGTAAATCTTTCAAATAAACACGTGCAGACGCAAGCTAATGACATCTAATATAACAATGCTGCTTTTGCAACCGTTTTCATGTCCAGTTTCAAAGGTATTATAATATCCTAATAAGTTTTTGTTAGGCCATTATTTTTAAATCAATCATTAACTCATTAGCTCCCAAAAACATATAAATAGGTTCTATTTTAAATGTTTTAGCTGTCCCAAAAATGTATTTATGCGTTTTTCTTTTTTTGTTTTTATTTTATGCTAAAGCACACAGAAGGCTTTGATGCAGCCTCTCAACTGCAGTGAACAGGTGAAAAAAATGGTGGTAATTACAAAAATGGCCAACAGGTGGCAGCAGTGTATAAGAGATCAACCAGGGCTATGATGAAAACAAGCCGTTTCCCCACAATTCGAAACAGATTTGTGAATAATGATGAAACTTAGCTATATTCTAATGCTAATTGCTGCAAAACGGAAACAGATAGAAATATACTTTTTTTCTGATTAAAGAAGAGACTGTCATCTTTCTTTTAGTAGGTTGCATGTTTTTATAAACAAAAGAACACAATATTCTGTGGGCCTTGCAAAATCAGTCAAAATCCAGTAAAACAGCCGGGAGCAAAGGCAGTTGCTTCAGTTAAAATGGCTGGGAGTGAACGAGTTAATTACTGTTATGAGATACTTAAAAAATAATAATAATAGTACAAATAATCTAAAAATATATTAATGATTTAGAACTATATATGAATAAACAAATGTTTGAAAAGCCGGGTTAAGCGTTTACTTACACTGAACTTGTGTCAATTAATGGGACCTAGATTTCAAAGCAAACATGGTGCATAAGAATTTCACTGTTATGCTGCACGCAAATGGAATAAGCTGCCAACACTACAGTGGTGTTCCGTGGCTTAGTACGGGTCCACGGGACACTCGTACTGGGCTGTAGAGTTACATTTTTCTCAGAAGAAATACAACTCTAATTTCCTTTTTTTTTTTTCTCTCATTCAATTTTTATCTTGAAAAATTTGTCTGACAAAAATTTTTGTGAATGTCCTAAATGCCAATACAGTACTTAACGTAAAAATAGTCATAAAAAGTGCTATAAAATCACAATTGCTCAACATAAATTGGCAATTTTTTCAGGGAAGATTTGAAATGATCCATTTCAAAGAATAGCTGGTTAGTTTTTTCACAATTCTTGTGTTCCTTTAAAGACAAATATCTATTTTTACTTTCAGAGTCACATTTTGGTTTGCAGTCATTAGAGTCTCCCGTTGTTCTTGCTAAAACAATCCTTTGGTGTTTACGCGGTGACGGAAAAGCACTATTTATTTTACAAGAATGAATTAAAACAAACTTTCAACTTGACAGCCCCTGTGAATGAGAGCCTTAGATGGACTTGTGAAGGAAGCAGAGGCCGAATACCAGCTATTGTTGGAATGCCGTAGCAACATGCACCAGATTGGAAGGGGGAGGTGTGTATTTGCATGTGTGTGTGTGTATGCTAGTGGTAGTAGAGGCCAGAGGGGGTTCAATGAGTTTGTCATACGTTGGAGTCCAGTCTCTGCAAACTGTCGTTGTGTATTTAAGAAGCCCCGGTAGCGTGTCATCTTTATTAAAAATGTGCACTAGTTTGCTATGCATACGATACGTGCGACAGTAAGTGGAACGCGCAGCAGCTAGGTTAACACGCTCCTAGCAACCATTGTAAAAAAAGTCTTTAGCTTAGCGTGTTGGCGTGTAAGCGCTTGGCTAATTAACTCAGAACTCTTAGAGGAGCTGTAGGAACTTTGGAGTGGGGGAAGGTTGTTCTCTGATTGTACAGCAGGAATGGGAAATGTCTTCATGTGCTTGTGGAACTTGATGAGACCTAGGGGTGGGAACCTCTGTGTACCTCACGATACGATATGCGATACAAGGCTTACGATACGACGACACTGCGATTATATTATCTATTATTATATTAGTATATTAATATATTAGTCGGGTCATAAATGCATGTTAATCTCCGATAAAACTACTCAAGACATAAATTGATGTTTTTCCAATAAGAACAACGTTTCTCTTTGTACCATCACTGAAACACAATATTAAAGCTGGTGTCTTATTCACAGTGAGTACTTTAGTGTATTTTTTTTCCAACAAATTCAAATGTCTTCTTAACAAGAGACCACTTCCCGTCAACAAATCTGTGTCTTCCATAAACACTATTGTCATGCAACATGTCAGTCAGTTACAGAGTCAATTGTTTCATTTTGTAAACTGTGACGCAATTTTTTGTGTAACATTGCAAAAGTAAAAGTCGAAACATAAAATGTGTTTTAAAATGTTAAAATTGAAGATACAGTACACATTTTTCATAGAAACGTATGCAAACTGAGCCAGTTGCTGGACAGATAAATTGCCTTACAGAAGTAAACATGAGGTCATAAGTCTTCTTCGCCTGAAGACTTCCGTACATTTCCCCATCACTCTTATGAGGCGCTCTCCCTAGTGGCCCGCCAAGTAATTGCTCAATAAGTCATGAACAATGGAGCAATTACAGTGGCTGTATATTAACTACAAATATCGCGATACTTGCGTAGGCATATCGATAATCTATCGGGAGACAAAGTATCAGCATTTATAGCAATGTCAATATATTGTCTAATGAGAACCCAACAACGCTTTGGTTTTATATCCCAGCTGGGAGACGAGTGATGAAGTCAAACTGCAATGAAGGTGAATGGAATTGTGAAAGACATTCCCTAGTTTTGCCCTTAATTACAACCAATCAACTCTTTTCTTCAGGTATCTACTCTTTTGCCGCAAGAAATGACAAAAAATGTGTACCCTGTTAGCTCTGGATGGACCTTAGTCAAGCCCTTAATCACCACCAATCGCCTCTTTTCTTGGCTACTCACTCTTTGTTGTTAGAAAGGAAAACGTGCATGCTAATGTTAGCTGCACTTGTTGCTGTTCCTTAGCTCTGGATGGACCATATTTTTACCCTAAATTGCCACCAATGCCTATTATTCATAACTACCCTCTCTACTATTGCAAGAAATGACAGGGGGGAAAAGCCGACATGCTAATGTTAGCATAACCTGTTCCCAAAATCTTTTGTTGTAAAAAATAACAGAAATAAGCACACCTGCTAATGTTAGCTCACACTGCGCATATGCATTACCTCTGGAGGGACCATAACTTATTTACCCTGAATTATCAACAATCGCCTCTTAGTCTTAACACTTCACCACCAATCGGCCCTTTCCATGGCTACCTTCTTCTGTGTCTTAGCCTGGACTGACTTTAGTTCACCCTAAATGACTACCAATCGCCTCTTTTCACTGCTACCTACATCCTCTGTTGTTGCTGGTAATGACAAACAGAAACATTCTTGCTACCACAAGTTGAGCTTATTCCCGTAACTACCTTAAGTCGCCACCAATCGCCTCTTTTCCCTGTCTCCCGATAGATAATATTATTACAAAAATGACTCCCTAAATTTTGAGACACCCAATCGAATGGTCCTCATCGTGATGCTATGTTCTTTATCTGTCTTCCCAGGACCCTGCTGGTATCTTTGAGCTGGTGGAGCTGGTGGGAAATGGCACCTATGGGCAAGTGTACAAGGTAAGACACAATGTCCTCAGTGTGTGTCAGCCTGATATAGGGGGAAGTGTGGGGACGCGCAACAACAGGAAGTGGCTGCGCTCAGCTGTTACCGTGTCGCAACGTCGCGGCGGTTCAAATCTGCTGCGTGGCTGAAAGTCACAGCTCATTTACTGGCTGACATTCAGCGCCTATGCATTACCCGGAGTGCCGATGGCAACAGCCTGTTAGCCCGTGTCCTCGCTTTCCTCCCATTGGCTTGTCTTGCGCTGTACGAAAGCTAACTCCGAGGAGTCAATGTTGTAACTGGAAGGAGGAAATAGGAAAAGTGGTAACTGGTACTGTATAGTGGAAAAAGGTTTTTACCACTATGACTAGACTGGGAAAAAAAGAAAAACCAATAAATATATCATAACATTCATTAATAATCACTATTTAATCTCCCAACTACATTCTCACCTTTCCACTACAGTATTTACTTTGCTTGATTGTTTATAGGACTGAATTCTTGCGCTGAGTTGCTTGTCATGCAGATGAAAAAAAAAGAAAAAACACAAGCGGCGGCACTGGAGAGAGAAAAAAAATAGAAAAAGCAGTCTATTTTCAAAACGCTTACAAGGATCCGTCTCGGCCCCCATAAGCCCGAAGAGGATCATCATCCTGTGAGCAGCTCAATCTGAGAGTGTGAGAAGATAAATTGACCTTCAGTCTGGCGGGTATTAGCCGAGTGGAACACTGCTGCTGCTGCTGCCGACGCCGCGGAACCATTTTTAGACGCTTTGTGTGTGAGAAAAGGAATATACTCGACTTAATTATCTCAGTGGAGATCAATGGAATGTCTAAGTTGATGGAAGAGCTTTTGATTGGCTGGAAATCTGCCTACAAAATTGATTTGAATTCTAAATGGGTATTTCTGTTACGGATGGTGATTAATCGATTAATTAATCACTACATATTTTGTAGCTTTAATTTTAATTTTCATGCCATTACATTACTTGAATGAAAACCGATATTCTGAATCAGATCGGTTTTCATTACACCCCAAGTGGCCATGTTGACGATTACAACGGCGGTTTCTGTTTTTTTGTGACGTTTGAGGCCCTGTAATGCAACGTATATAGCTGCCATTATATTTGCCTGCGAGTAAGAGGGAGCAGCTATGTGAGTGTAGTTCAAAGATACACATCTGCTCCTTTCCATTCGTCGCTCTCCGCACAAGCGTCTGATCTGAGATCATTTGAGCTTTCCTTCCTCATCCCCAGCTCTATCCATTCACCCCGCTATCAATAAGTAATCATATTTTTTTTTCTTTCACAATTTTTTGGGGGGGTTGAAACCTCCCTTGTGAGCAGTTCTTGAGGGGAGCAGCCTGCAGGGCCACTCACCGTGTAAACGTATATACTGTATATAAATGCATGGATAGATTCTGCTGTCTGCTCTAAAAGGCCCATAAATAGAGAACATGGGTAATGCTGAATAATTAAACGCTTTCTCCATTTTCCTCTCTCCCGCTCGTACTTTCTCATCTCATTTCTGCCGCAACACCTCGTAGTCAATACGTTCTCACAAGAAAGAGAATCGTGCAAATGTTTCATCATGGCATAAATGTTCAGTGATGTACTGTAGAAGTGGAGCAGCTACATTTTTCAATATAAATGTTATTTGGAGTATGAAAGTCATGGTGGGGGGTGGATTGTACAACAATAATGTTGTATGGGCTTCAAGGCTGTTTTAATTTATTTTTTATTTATTTATTTATTTATTTATTTATTTTTTAAGATGTAAACGTTTTGATAAATATAATATTGCAAGTTTAGTCCTGATTTTTTTTAAGATATAAGTGAATGATTTTTTGGACATTTTTTTTTAATAGAAAATTGTTTTTCTATTTAAAACAGTTGTCTTTTGGAACGAGTAAATAGTTATTTCAATGAAGAAAAGTTCCGGTGTTTTCAGGATATTGCACTATTTTTCTTTTCTTTCTTTTTTTTTTTTTTTTTTTTAGAAAATAATTTTCTATCACATGAAAATGTTTTGTAGGAGATTTTTTTTTTAAAATGTTTTTTTTTCTCTTAGAAAAAAGTGGGAGAAATTGTCACATTTTTTTTGTTTTAAAAAAATATTTTTAGAAAATTGTCTGTTTATTGGTGTATTTTGACCAAATTTTTAAATAGTATATAAATATAAATATTTTGTTACATGAATTTAATTGCAAACTTAAGTCGTGTTTTGGGAGGAGAAAAGTTTTAAGAAAAAAAAGTCTTTTTTTTTTTTTATACCTTTTTTTGCAAAAATAAAATTTTGTGACAAGAAAATAGTTATGTCAGAGAAAATTGTCACGCCGCCACCAGAGTGGAGGGTCATGCTTTTATTTTCACAGTCAGGTTCCCGGTTTATTTTGAAAGTACTAACTCTCATCTCACCCCAGGTCACTTGCCCTTCCTGCAGCCTCACTGATTACCGGTCCACGCCCATGATCACTACCACCTGTTCCCAATCAACCCGGACATAAAAGCCACCTGAATTCTCCTCTTAGTGCCGAAGTGTCACATCTCAGTGCATGGAAGCGTCCTCACAGTCCTTGATCCACAGTCCTTGTTTGATGTCCTGCCTTGCCTTGCCTTGCCTTGCCTTGCCTTGCCTTGCCTTGCCTTGCCTTGCCTTGCCTTGCCTTGCCTTGCCTTGCCTTGCCTTGCCTTGCCTTGCCTTGCCTTGCCTTGCCTTGCCTTGCGCCCTTTGTTTGCCCCTTGTTTTCCTCCCTTGTGGAGCGCCTTTAGTTGTCCCTGTTTTTGAGTGCCCTTTTTGTATCTCCAGTTTGGAGCTCTTTTTGTTCAGCCTTTTTTCCCTCTTTGAGAGGTGTTTTGAGTTTCGAGCAATTAAAAAAACTGCAGCCTTGTTGGCCAACTGTCACTCTGCGTCTGAGTCCTACCTCCTCACGTCGTGTCAAAAAAATCGTGTCTTAATTTTTTTTTTTTTAATCTTACAAAACATTTCTAGGAATTTTTTTGTATTTTTCCCACATTTTCTAAAGGAAAAATAGTCTGATTTGTTTTGAGGAAATAATTTTTTTGTTTTTTTTCAATATTGAGAGAGAATTCAGTGAATCCAAAATACCAACTGAATTTGTGTTTTAATAAAATTTCTGTCTTGCACAGTGGTCGTCTTGTGCGAAATCTTCCACAAACCAGTGATAACACTCTGCTTATGCGTTTTAGTCCAAAAAGCCTTGAGTGGGTGGTGATGGCCCGAAACGCAGTGCGACTTCCGCGGGAAGACGACTTATTGATCGGCTAATTGATTAATTGCACAGCCTCATCATTCCCGCGGGGAAAGTCATCCTTCTCCCTTGATGGCTCCAAGGGCGAGTGGCGAGCACGAGCGATCACGTCTGGCTGGCATGAATGATGCCTCCTCTCACCTATTTAGCCGCGTGCAAAAACATGTCGGCCTCTCTTGTGTGCCGGTCGTTTGCATATTTTGCACGCTTTCTCGACATGTTGGTCTCCGTGCAGCAAAGAAGCAACCAGTCATTTCCCCCCCATCCTCTTCTCCCGATTTCACTCTGCTCTTCCTCGGGGCAAAAGCGCTGGGTTCACTATTTAAGAATTCCGCAATCGCTCTCTCGCTAACTCAAACACACACACACATGAATGCGAGAGCTACAGGGTAGAAAGAACAGCTGTGTGTCCTCTATTTAGTGGCAGGAAGGTGATATGTGCTCAGGTCTTTTTGAGTAACGATCATACTGGTTCACATTGGCAGTGATTAACAGAGAATTAATGCTATTGAAGAACTAACAGTGGCCAAAAAGTTACAGCAGTGGAGAAGTACAAGTAGCCAAGAAGTAAGAGTAACAACGAAATGTCACGAGCAAAGAAGTGTCGGAAGTATAAATGATGAAAAAGTAACAAAAGATTTAAGATGTAAAAGTAGCCAAGAAGTAGCAGTAACGAAGTGATATCGAAAAAGTTACAGCAACAAAGAAGTGACAGTCATAAAAATGAAGCACAAGCGCAAAAAGTAACCATAATAAAAAGAACAGTCATAAAAATGTAACATTAGTGCAGAAGTAACGGTAGCGAAGGAGTTTTAGTAATAAAGAACTAACAGTATTGTTGACGTAACACCAGTGGAAAAAATTACACTGGCAAAAAAGCAACTGTAGTACGGAGCCCCTAAGGTGACATGGTAGAAAAAAAAAAACTTTGCGTTCCCCAGCAAAACATTTTGCGTTCCCTTGCAAAGATTGCGAGGGAATGTAGAGAGAGAGAGAGAGAGAGAGAGAGAGAGAGAGAGAGAGAGAGAGAGAGATTTCTATGTTGGTTTAGGACACAACGTAATTCGGGTTGACCGGCAATGGCGATGCATACTATACGCCCATGCCAACCTCTGAAAAATATATTTTAAAAAAATGATAGCACCAATAATTTGTACTTTATTTATGAATGACATCATTGTTGTCCTCTCTGCTCTGTACAGCTTAATGGCGCTATAAACGCTTGCTCTTGGTCCAACCTCGCTTTCTTATAATGTCATCTTTCTCGCGACTGTTACTATAACAACCATGTTCTTGGTGCAAATCCATTGCCATGTGTGGTAAATCAGGTGCAAATTTGCTCCAAGCTGTCAGTATTGTGGGCGGGTTTGCGCCAGTATATAATAGAGCAATATCCTTAGTGAATAGGTTGGTAATTGGGCGATGACTGCGGGTGCAGTTGTGGTGCAATATTTCGCGCTATTACCGGACGCAGCGCATTCTTAGTGAATATACCCCATAGTGTTCTGTACTGTAGTGTACAGTGTAGTGAACGCGTAACAATAACGAAGACGTAACCGTAGTGAAGAAGTTACAGTATTGAGGAAGTAATAGAAGTCAGAATGTAACAGCAGTGGAAAAATAACAGTCGCGAAAAAGGAACAGCAACAACAGTGTGTCATTCTGACTGATGCGTTCAATGTGGCGTGTTTATTTTTTTTACTTCCACTTACTACTCTACTTCCTACACATAAATATGACAATACTTGCATAGAAAAATGGATCCATAAATAACACTTGGTAATTAGATGCTGTCATCAAACACCATTGGAATGGCAAGCAACAACTTATTGTTGACAACAATCGCATCCGTCCGCCTTTTGAAGTCTATGACACCGTGTCGTTTCCCACCCCCGCCCCACTGTCGTGTTTGCGCTGTTTTTTTGTTCCACACGTTGGCACACGCCTGAACACACACACTTCAATCTCCCGAGTCCTTACGAATGAGCCCTGAACCGTGACCGAGGTGGATGCTGCTTGTTACCGTGGGAACAGCAGATGTGGCCGTTCTGCTGCGACACGCGCGCACCTGGCGGCGCATTCATTAGCCTACATCCTCCCTGGCGCTGTCTTACCCAAGGCCACGCGCCCCACTTACCCACAATGCACTGCGCTGCAGTCACCCAGTCATTTAGCCGTGTCTGATGTCAATAAAGAGACCAGATCAAACCTTAACTACTGTTAGTTCTTTAGTTGAGTTGTTACATCTTAAGTACTCCTTCTTCCACTAACTTATTTGCTACTTCTGTGGTACTCTTTTGGCTTGCTGTTATCTCTTGTTTGCAACTATAACTTCTTCCCAGTAACGGCCAGGTTTCTCCATACTAGTGCATACAAAACTTACAATTCTGTTTCTTCCCCCGCTCACCTCCAATCTGTACCATAGAGTAGCAAGTTGACCTCCTGTGTTTGACCACCAGCGCCATGGGAGCGTGACGCCAGTGTCGCGAATACGACCGCCACGCTCGGCTTGCTCGCTGCCACCCTTCCTCGTCTTCTCTCCGCTCTCCTCTCTCTCATTTGTCTTTTGCCCGGTTCGGGTACGTGGGCGTCGGAGAAAGCGTTTGTCATTTTCTTTTCTGGCCGCCCTCGAAAGACGTCGGGCAGGTTGACTCAAGTGAGAGATAAGTGGATAAGTGGATGGGTCAGTTACTAAGTGAGTGAATTAGAGAGGGAGTGCACTTGTGACCCAATCTGTGTAAACGAGTTAGCGAGTCACTGATGCAGTACCTTGGTAGGACTATGCTGGGAAAGCATGTGGGGATATTATCCGAAAGCTGGCATGGAAGTGAAGCAAGACTACAGCAGCGAGAAAGAGGAAGAACTCGACTACTGCTACTGTTGCCTCTGTGCGAGTGACATTTCTTTGCTAATTGCGTATTTGCTAAAAATACATCTTAGCTAATGTTGTTCTTTACTACACATAGACCTCTGTCTGTTACTGTTATGCAACTTCACTATTGTAACATACTTCTTACTTCAGATACGACTTCACTACTGTTACGCTTTGGGGACTGGTTGTCACGACGTGAAGAGGTAGGACCCAGACGCAGGATAAGGTAGGCCACAGAGGCAACAGGTTTTATTGCCGGGCAGCAGCAGTCTCCTCTCACACTGAGAGGAGAAAGGGGGAATCAAAAAGGTGGAGAACAAAAAGCGCTCCACTAGGGAGGAAAAAACAGGCACAAGGCAAAAGGGGTAACAAAAGGCGCTCCACTGGAGGAAAAGGCACAAAAACAAGACAAGGCACAAAAGCAAGGCAAAACAACAAGGCAACAGGAACAAGGACTCGAGGACTGTGGGACGCTTCCATGCACTAACTGTGTGTGACACTTCGGCAACGGAGGGGAGAATGCAGGTGGCTTTTATTGTCTTGGTTGATTGGTGGCAGGTGGACATGATCATGGGCGGGGACCGGTAATTAGTGAACTGCAGGAAGGGCAAGTGACCTGGGGTGCGAAGGGAATCAGAAATTCAAAATAAAACAGGAAACATGACTATGACAATAAAAGCATGGCCTGTCACGCAGGTGGCGGCGTGACAGTACCCCCCCCTCAATGGCCGGCTCCTGACGGCCATCCGACCCAAAGAGTCCAAAAACAAGGGCGGGCGGAAGGGGGCACGGAGGTGGGAACACGGCCCACCCATCCGTACAGACAAAAAGCAGTTCAGGAGGGCGTCCTCGACGCCCGACAAGAGAGTCCCAGCGGGGCCAGTCAGGAGGGCGTCCTCGACGCCCGACAAGGAGCAGAGGTGGTGGCGGGGTGTTCGCCGCCAGATGAGGAGCAGGAGGCGGCCGCTGGCCGGGCGCCGCCGGAACTGGTGCAGGCGATGGCGGCCGCTGGCCGGGCGCCGCCGGAACTGGTGCAAGAGGAGGCGGCCGCTGGCTGGGCGCCGCCGGTCGAGGAACCGGAGGTGGCGGCCGCAATCCATGCGCCGCCTGACGAGGAACAGGAGGTGGCGACCGCAATCCATGCGCCGCCTGACGAGGAACAGGAGGTGGCGACCGCAATCCATGCGCCGCCTGACGAGGAACAGGAAGTAGCGGCCCAGGCGAAGCGGCCAGGGGCTGCGGCGGCAGCGGCCCAGGCGAAGCGGCCAGGGACTGCGGCGGCAGCGGCCCAGGCGAAGCGGCCAGGGGGTGCGGCGGCAGCGGCCCAGGCGAAGCGGCCAGGGGCTGCGGCGGCAGCGGCACAGGCGAAGCGGCCAGGTGCTGCGGCGGCAGCGGCACAGGCGAAGCGGCCAGGGGCTGCGGCGGCAGCGGCACAGGCGAAGCGGCCAGGGGCTGCGGCGGCAGCGGCACAGGCGAAGCGGCCAGGGGCTGCAGCGGCACAGGCGAAGCGGCCAGGGGCTGCGGCGGCAGCGGCACAGGCGAAGCGGCCAGGGGCTGCGGCGGCAGTAGACAAGGTTCCGGAGCGAGAGGCTGCAGCAAACGAGGTTCAGGGGCGAGAGGCTGCAGCAGACGAGGTTCAGGGGCGAGAGGCTGCAGCAGACGAGGTTCGGGGTTCTGAGGCCAGTCCGACCCTTCACCCCAGTCGCCACGGTCCAAAGCCATCAACTCTGTTATCTCTGCAATGACTCGGGCGATGTCTTCAAGCCTCTGCCAGGTCTCCAATTTGGACACTCCCGCTGGGTCCATGCTGGCCGAAGTGTACTGTCACGACGTGAAGAGGTAGGACCCAGACGCAGGATAAGGTAGGCCACAGAGGCAACAGGTTTTATTGCCGGGCAGCAGCAGTCTCCTCTCACACTGAGAGGAGAAAGGGGGAATCAAAAAGGTGGAGAACAATAAGCGCTCCACTAGGGAGGAAAAAACAGGCACAAGGCAAAAGGGGTAACAAAAGGCGCTCCACTGGAGGAAAAGGCACAAAAACTAGTGATGTGCTTCTTGGGTCGAATCCCTGAAGCGTGTGCCGAGTAATGTAGATGAGTGGTTCATGAACGGCGTGTCAGTGTGTGTGTTGATGACGTACGTGGTGACGTTTGAAGCCCCACGAAGCAGGTGTACCACGTGACTGATTCAGGAAATGATTCGCTAGGTTTGAGTGTAGTTCGAAATGAAAGCGGCAAAGAAACGCTATGGGTTCCCCTTCACTTTTTCTGTTTTCCGGTCCCTTATTGCGCTACTTTTTTTGCTTTTGGCATTCGATTTGACGAGCTTCTTTTTGCGATGGAACCAGCAAGAAAGAGATTTTCCCTTGTTTGGGACTGTAGCACTTTGAGCAGATCTCACCTTAGAAGGTAATGCACTGTAATTACGGTACTATTTTAACAGATTCCAATAATAAAATAAAATAAAATGTGACAACACATAAAATTCACATTTTTCTGTTCACAGTTGAAAGTCCCCTTCAGTACTGGGAATCACAGAAATATACGCGTCCAATTCTATACAAACTTGCTATCTCATATCGATGCACCCCTGCTTCATCAGTAACATGTGAAAGAGTTTTTTTTTTTCCAAAGCAGGTGAAATTCTCTGCAAAAACAAACAAACCGCCTGAGTCCAAAAACTTCGGAAAAAATATTGTTTTTAAATAAAAATGAATAAGCACTTTATTTACCTCCTTATTTCACATTTTCACTTGTTGCATAAGCACAAACATAGACAAAGTAACAGAACAATTCATGTTAAAACACTCTTCAAATATATATTCTTTTGTATTTAGAGCATGATTTACACCCCACCATTTTATTGCATGCACCAAGCATGTTATACATTTTTCTGTCCACATGATGGCGTAGTCGAGGAAATGAATCATCTTGAAGCCCCTACGTGTGTGTGAAGCATTTCACTGCAGGGCTTCATTGCTTTACGGGGCTTCATTTTGCCATCACTAACAAAAACAAGACAAGGCACAAAAGCAAGGCAAAACAACAAGGCAACAGGAACAAGGACTCGAGGACTGTGGGACGCTTCCATGCACTAACTGTGTGTGACACTTCGGCAACGGAGGGGAGAATGCAGGTGGCTTTTATTGTCTTGGTTGATTGGTGGCAGGTGGACATGATCATGGGCGGGGACCGGTAATTAGTGAACTGCAGGAAGGGCAAGTGACCTGGGGTGCGAAGGGAATCAGAAATTCAAAATAAAACAGGAAACATGACTATGACAATAAAAGCATGGCCTGTCACGCAGGTGGCGGCGTGACACTGGTACATGATACATCTTCGATTCAATTTCTTTTTAGATTCCATTACATCTACGCTACATTTATATCTGCACTACCGATACTTGTTCACTACATCCGTCCATCCATGACTTATTTATTTCTTCATTACTACTCACAGCTGCACTGTTACATCTTTGCTATTGTTACATCTTCACTACTGTTGTTTGTTAGCTACTGTTACTTCTTTGGTTATTGTTACTTCTTTGCTATACTCACTGCTTCCTTATTGTTACATCTGAGGAGTTTTTACTTCCTTGCTACTGTTTGTCCTTCATTACTGTTACTTCTGCAATGTAACCACTACTGCAACATCTTCGCTACTGTTACATCTTCGCTAATGTTAACATCTGTGCAACTATTCTACTTCTTCTACAGTGTAACTTCTTAACTGCTCCAACATCTTCACTACTGTTACTTCTTCGCTACTCCTACTTTGCAGCTGTTACCTCTTTGTTACTGTTACATATTTGCTCCTGTTACATCTTGGTTACTGTTACATCTTTGCCACGATTACTTTCTTTCATCATGGCCATTATTTCTTCTTTACTGCTATTTACTACTACTTTGCTACTGTTACTTCGTCAGTAGTTACTTCTTTGCTACTGTAACACTTATTACTACTGTTACATCTTTGAGAATTTTACTTCTTCACCCATGTTGCTACTTGCTATTTTTGACTGTTTCTTCTCTACTGTGACTTCTTTACTGCTCTGTCTTTTCTACTTCTTCGCTACTCTTTGTAACTGTTACTTATTCATGGGTAGTATTACTACTACTTCATTACTGTTACTTTTTTCCCACTGTAGCTTTTTGCTCGCTTGCGTTTCCCAGTATTAAAACCTGTGTGATTGCGATTGATCAGCACTGCACCAAATCCTTTGCTGAGACCTCAGATTAGCGTGTTTATCTAACAATTGTGCATCCGCCGGCTCGCTAATTATCTTGTCGGAGCGCGAGCAGGCGTGGGCGGGAAAACAAGCGAGTCCGCATCACGGGCCGGTGACGGATTACAGTTTCAGGAGGCTTTAGCAGATAACACAATCAACACATTCCGATTGTCTCGGCATACGCCGACCCACACCTGTAGCCGTCAATAAAAAGCCCTCCGGACCGCCTTTACACGCCGTCGCTTTCGTCTTCCTTCAAAGTCTCTTCTAGTCTTCCATATTGTCACAGATCTTCTTTTTGAACGGATCTCTTTTCCTTTCCTTCTCGTGAGCCGCCTCGGGCCGCCTCTTGTGTTTCCTTGGCGGTATTAGATTGGAATGGAGGCCTTTGTCACTTTTATTTACTGCCTCACTGATTCCACAGCAATGTGTGTGTGTGACTGTGTGTGTTTACTGGCTTTGTGCGTGTGTGTGTTGTTGGGGAGATTGCAGGTGTCTTTAACTGCGGCGAGGTGTGCTTGCCACTTTGATTGCTCCCTTATTTCTTTGTGTTCCGCGAGGTAGAACTGTGTTTTTGGGCCATTCGTTTGCCGAAAGTGGCCGTAATTCTCAGCACCTGCTGCAGAGCATGATGGGAGTGAAGGTCAACGGAGTTCAGTATTGACGCTCCGGGGGTGAAGGCTGAAACATTGCTGTCACAGCTCGGTTACGCTCGGATGAGTTTTGGCCTGTTTTCATGTCTAAAAATCTGATGAAAGTCTACCTGCTCGGCTGGTTCCGCTTTTTTCGTTTGGCAAGAGCGGACAACTGCTAGTTTGCTCGAGATGCAAGTTGTTGATTAATCAATGAATCGGATAAAGAAAATGTGTGTTGTGATTGGACTGTTTACACTTTTCCTTTGGCAAAAGCAGGAATTGTTAGTAGGGCTGCGCAATATATCGAAAAAATATCGATATCGCGATATTGGCCCTTGCAATATGCATGTCGCAAAGGCACGCAATAAGTTTTATATGGAATTTTATGCTTTTTATATGAATTTGACCAGTCAGATGCTAACTAAAATGTGCATCGCCATTCAATAGTTGAAAATTATCAAGACATAATTACACTTAATTAACTAAGATTACATGAAGGTTGCTTATTTTGCCCCATGAAAAATGTTTTTCTTTCATTAGGTAATAAAAATGTAATTTCTTGAGGTACATGTTAAATATCGCAATAATATCGATATCGCTATGTTCAGCAAGTATATCGCATATCGCATGTTTTTCCAATATCGTGCAACCCTAATTGTTAGGTACTTTTTCTGATAGTACCTGTCCCCCTAAACACCCTAATTTTTCATACCGACGTGGTCAGTGCAATCATCAACATATGATGCTAGCGAGCCGACATAACCTAGCCTTGATGCTAATAGAATTGTTTAGCTCGCTGGAATATGTTGCCTTGGTTACTTGTTGTCTTTTGCCTCTATTAGCTAAAGCAAGCTAACTACTACATCGAAATGATGCTAGCAACAACATTATAACTCAGTAAACATTTAGCACATGGTTAATGCAGTTTTCTTATGTCTTTGCTAACAGCATTTAGCTGAACCAAAGCATAACGAGATGAATTTTCGCAGCTGAATGCTAATAATTTGTCGATATACTAAGTCATGTCAACAGTCCCCGAATTTAGAAGCCGTTGAGCAAATTTGGTCTCATGTTTTTGTTTGTATACATGGATTACCAGGATGGCACAGATTAGGATTAGGATTAGCGCGTAACCCACTTCCTCTTCTTGACAAAGAGTTACTCCCTGACAGTTTAGTGAGTGTTCATTCATGTTTTTCCTTTTTTGGGTCATCATGTGTAAGCACGGACCTGAAGGGAGAAGCTAAGCATATCTTATGAGAATTCCATGTGTTTTGCTTTGTCTTCTAACTTCTTTTATACACTTAATTGCTGGGAATGTTCAAATTACAACATTGCCTGTATCGTTCATAAATGTTTAATAATGGCGACTGTGACAGGTTAATCATATTTCAATGATTTTATGGGACAAAATCACAAACTATGTGATTATCTCAATTGCTATCCTATATAGGGATGTTCGATACCACTTTTTTTCAGACCGACACCGATACTTTGACCCTCAGTACTGACCGATACCGATACCAACTGCCGATACCAGTAGTACATTTTGACAAATAAAAAAAAATATTTAAGATATTTTTAAACAAATATATTTCTTTTAATTTTGACAAAAAAAACAGCACAGTCACTCTTCAATAGTCTTAACGCTCAAAATAAAACACAAAAACGCTCTTTTAGTTTAAGATTCACAATTTTGAAGTATTTCCAAACCGGTGAAGTTTTGGTGAAAAACTGCTGCAAGCTAGCGCCAGTTACAGGCAAGGAGGACTCACTTAACGTCTTCCCCCTCTGCCATCGGTCGCTTGTATTTGTCTGCGTCACGAGTACTCGAGTACTTGAAAAAAGGCTGGTATCGGCCCGATACCGATACCTGGTATCGGTACTCACCCATCCCTAATCCTATGTCTTTGTTGAAATCACTTCACATTAAGCAGTACTTTGTGAAATAGTCAGCAATTTATCATAATTTAAACATTGTTTAATGTTTATTGCGTCTCCCAGTTCAGTGCTAAACCAAGAAGATTGTGCCTTGTGTATTGAACGCAACCAACAAACACAATACCTTAAGAACGGTCTGCCATCTTCCATTTCCATTTTCTTAACCGCTTATTCCTCACAAGGGTCGCGGGGGTGCTGAAGCCTATCCCAGTTGGCTTCGGGCAGTAAGTGGGGTACACCCTGAACTAGTTGCCAGCCAATTGAAGGTCAGGCCTGCCATTTAATGCTAACATTAAACATGCTTGATATCCCTAAAACATCCCTAATGAAAATTAAATTGCACTAATAAACTAGCCACTAGAGGGTGCTAGAACTGCACAAATGGAAATCAACCTGACTTTTTTTAACAGATGTGTTCCTTTTAAATATTGTGAACATGACGACGATGTTACTGTGGAAGTTTTAATATCTTGATATTGCCCTTATCGTTAAATCCCTATTGTACCCACCTCGGTGCCAAGCACTAACCCACCGTTAAAAAGTCTTTTTTTTTTCCCCCTAATCTGTCCCCTTGAAGAGTGTGGAAAAACGCTTCATTGGCGTATGAAGCTAGAATGGGAATAAACAAGTCACACTTTCTCGACATACAAAAGTCAATTCCCGTGCTTCATCTCCTGTCCCCTTGCTTCCTTCCTTCCTTCCTGCCCTCCGCATCACCTCGCTTCCTATCCCATGCGAAGGCACCGGTCTTGTGTATGTATGTATGCGTGTGTGTGCGTGTGCGCTTAAGTTTCATGCCCAGCCAACACTGTTGCTAAGCTACCACAGGAAGTGTCCTGCATAGTAAATGTGTCCTGGTGATGGTGTGTGTGCGTGTGTAATTGACTTGGCAAGGGCACCCGGACGGTCGTGCACATCAACAATCAAAACACTCTCACACACTGATATCCAGCAGCAGGTTATATTAAGGCAGTGGCAGGCATCCCAGTCACACTGAAGTCAAGACGCGAGCTGGAAATGATGAAGAAATCCTTCTTATATATGCGGGCACGTCTACGTGTGAGCTATCCTTAACCTTCGGCTCCCTGTAGTAGCAGGGCAAATCGTAAAACACACACTGAAGTTCAAAAGACCCATTTTCTCAGATGAAAAGGAAAAAAAAAACATGAGGAAGGGGAAGGATTTAAAAAAAAAAAAAAGTCACAGACTAAGCTCCTGTAAAGGGAGCACAGTATGATTTTGAAAAAAAAACAAAAAAAAACAAAACCTCAGCAAACTTGCACACGTGATACACAACACGAAACTGGAATACAAACAAATGTGGGAGTGTATCGGGCGGGGAATGACGGAGCCCATATGCACTGAGCAGGCTTTTGCAGCCATAATGCTATAAGCCGCCTCCCAGGCTGCTGCACTGCAACAGAGGAAGCCATCAGTGGCGGAAGGCATTGATACAGTCGAGTATTAATACATTGTCTGAAGTGTGTGCTTAAGTCTGTATCCTGAGTAAGACCCAGTGCAAGCGCAACTAAGCCATGTCTGCCATCCATCTAGTGGTGAATGGTGATAATACAACTTACAACTATAGAGTGGAACCCGCGTTCTTCGCAGGGATAGGAACCAGGCATTAACTTGAACCACCCTTAATCGGGAAAATTTGCCGATAATTGACATCCTTTGAAATGTAATGGTAAAACAGATACTGTATATATTGTTTTGTAAACCTACAATATTGTACAAAAAAAAAAAAAAAAAAAACGCTGATAAAACTATGTACATTGTCCTATGTACAATTTCCAATAAAAATGGGAGCTTGCACCCCCCCCCCCCCCACAAAAAAAGTAACTAAAATAATAACAAATAATAAATAATTAATAAATCGCAATGAATAAAAATAAATAAAATAATAAAATAAAATATTGGAAACAAAATCTCCAAATGGATCTGTGAGCATTTGGGGCTCCACTCCAGTAGAAAAAAAAGAAGAAAAAAAAAAGTAAAGAAAATGAATCAAGGGCCCACTCAGATTTTGCCCCATTGCAAGCAATTTGTCATTATTGAATATTTTCAGAATCGTTTAAGCCAGCGGTGTCCAAACTTTTTCATTTGAGGGCAACATACAGAAAATCAGAAGGACGCAAGGGCCACATAATGTTATGTAAGCAGGAGGTCGCAGGTTCATCCCACCGCTGATTGTACATTGCACATGTGTCCGTGGCAATTATGTAAACGGTAGGGGTGGGACAAAAAACCGATTCGACCGAACCATCGGTCGTCAAGGGGAGCTAAACGGCCGTATCGGTAGCAGACTTGTCAACCGATACAAAATCCGCCGGGAATCCTTAGATACTTTGCTTGTAAAGCTGTGGACCGGATATCGCGTTGCTGTGAATCGGTTGCGAGTGAGGCTTTATGGTTTTCATAACAATAGCAAGAGTTCTGCACCGTGCTCTACTTGTTTTGTTTACATTTCAGTAGCAGCACTATTCAAGCTACTTCAGTGTTTACAGAGAGCTAGCAAAGTAGCGCTCAGAGACGCTTCATTCCCCGGATGTTTTAAACATAATGCAAAGACGTTACGCACCTTGGGGGGGAGCCTACCGTCAACGCCGTGCTCGCGACACGGCGCGCGCGCGCACAACGAGTGACAACATGCAACAGTGGAGACAGTTAGCAGAAGCCTGTGCCATACATCTCGGTATTTCCCATGGCTATCGAGTCCTCTCGGTGCACTTTTATGTCCCGGGCCGGCGTTGGTACTGCGCGCGAGCCAAAAAGAATAACTCCCGTGACGATCCAATGCATGGATTCAAACGACACAGGTATGTCCCACAGCCAACACACCAGCTAAGCTAAAAGCACACTGCAAGTATCTCATTTCTCAGTTTGTGGCTCCCTGTCAATGTACACAACTAGCATGAGCAGCAGGGAACTGAGACGTGCCCGCAATTACGTCATCAAACTCAAAATGAACGACAGCCCAAAAAACAAAACAAACAGTAGTGATTCCATGGTCATCATCGTGTCTCAGATTAAAAAAACAAAAAAGATGTCATACATTAACCAAAAATGAATGTAATGGCAAAGAAAAACAAAAATTGTTAAAAACCAAAATTGTTAATAAAAAGGGAAATGCACTTTTGGAAATATTTTTGGATATATTAAGTTGTTAAAATGTGTTTGATAGATTTATTGTTCCATAAGGTGGCTTCATATTTCTTTTGGCTGGACGGTAGGTTTATTTCATGTCTTAAATTTATGTTTCTGAAATACTTCACAATGTGGACATATTCTGTTTAATTGTGTTGGTGTCTTTTTAAAGGTTAAATATTTATATTTCAAATTGAATTATCAGCCTTTTGTTTTCCTGATCCTGATTTTGAATTAAAAACAAAAACAAAAAAACAATTATAACTGTCAATAACAACTAATAAATATTTAAACTGATACATTTTTCAGTCATATTGCCCAGCCCTTTGTTCCGGTCCATTTAAATAATTGATTCAATATATAAAAATATAGAAGACATTGTTGTTGTTCTTTTTTTTACACATTTGTAGATACTGTAAAAATTTGTGGTGTTTTAAGATTGTTTACAAGCAACAAATGTCACGATAAGTTTTGAATATTGAAATGAATCGTATCGAATCGAAAATTGTATCGTTCCCAAACTTAATCGAACCGTATCGAACCGTTCTGTTCTGAAAGATAATCGTTTTTCAATCGAATCGCAACTTGTGTATCGAGATACATATCGAATCGGCCTCATGTCAGAGATTCCCACCCCTAGTAAACGGATGTTAAGTATACCAACTGACTATCATACCAGGAAATGCGTTATGATTAAAAACGTGTCCCAAATCAGCGCTGATGTTCAGCATCAGATGACACTTTAAATTACAAATACGCCAATTTGCTCTGATGCTCACTCATTCAGGTTAGCTCACGGGGATAAGTGCTTGAGCCAGTGCATTGCAAAGACAGCCATACGAATGGCGCGCTGGTTCAAACCCTGACTTGAGCAACTTTTTTTTTTTTTTTTTTCTTTTCAGTATAGTCATAATGGAACAAGTTAACATCTATTTCGTTAAATGTCATTTGACAAACTATTTCTTCAAAATTAATCCATATTTTCATCTTTCACTTGTACACTTGATTACTAAATACAATACCATACATTGTTACAGCCACCTCCATGTCCACGATAGTTGAGTGGTTAAAGCAATGGACCTTTTTTCCCCAACTAAAATTTCTGAAATCGTGATTGCTCAAGTTATTTTACATCCATTTGATTAAATTTTATTTGATATTTAACTTATTTTTATATCAATCCATACACAAGGAAAGACAACACATTAGCATCAGCAAACAGTCGTTAACATTCAGAGTAAAGAAAACAAAACAAAAGTAGGTTACAAAATTTACTAAAGGAACATACATTGAAAATGTTAAAACATATACAGCAAACTTAAAAAAAAAAAAAAAAAAAAAAAGTGTGAGGAAGTTTAAAATAATAAAAATAATGTCACAGATTTTGTAGTAGCTGTGATGGTCGAGTAGCTAAGTTCTTTGTCCAGTAACCAGGAGGTTGTGGGTTCAAATCCCACCTCTGACTGTGCGTACTTTTTAAAAAATTTTTTTTTTACACAAGAGCATAGAGAAAGCTTTGACATGCAGCTTGACAGAAACAATGGTAGTTATTAGGTTTCATGTTTCAAAAACGGCCAGCAGGTGGCAGCAGAGTATGAGCAATCAGCCAAGGTCATGTTGCAAACAAGCTCTTTTTTGCCAGTTTCAACCAAGAATGAGAATAATGATAACATTTAGCTATATTCTAATCGGTTCAAATTTCGCTTGGGAAATAATTTTTTTCCCAACTCTAATTTCAGAAATGGTCATTGTTCAATTGTTTCACATCCAGTTGATTAAATGTTATTTGAATGACTGTAATTTTGTTTCGCCAGTAGGGGGAGCTTTTAATTCTTTTTCAGGGTGGTTCTGTTAGTTTTTTTTATTAGTTTTAGTTTTTTAATAAATGCTTAGTTTTAGTTTAGCTAGTTTCAGTATTAGTTTTATTTATTTATTTATTTTTAGTGTGTATTACTGAGCAACATTTAAAAAACACCATGGGCGCAACGTCATGATTCCAGTTTATATCAAAATATATCTACTAAAAGTCACATTTAAAATCATCCCCAAAGGCTCATGCATTAAATTAATTACCAAAGACTAAAATTGACATTTTTGCTATATAGTTTTATTTTAGTTAGTTTTGTAAATATAAAATGTAGTTTCAGTTAGTTTTCATGATTTTGTTACCGGTTCGGTCATTGACTTCCAAAGTAAAAACAGATGTTTGCAAATGTCTTGTTTTGATTACACACTAAAGATAAGCAGTCTTCTTTCATGAAGGGCGACACAAATTAGTGAATTACTGTTGATGTGCTAAAATCAGAGGATTTGGACAATTTTTTGTTAAAAAATGACTCCAAATGATTACCGTAATTTCCAGACTATAAGCCGCGACTTTTTTCACACGCTTTCAACCCTGCAGCTTATACAATGATGCGGCTAATTTATGCATTTTTTCTGACGGCCGCCAGGGGCGCTCGAGTAGAAAAGGTAAGAGTGAGACAGGTGGAATATATGTGTCGAGGAAGACGCAAGTTTCATGTAACTTGGCGCTTTGTGCATGAATAAAATTAGCATGAGCAGACTCTCATCATGGAAAATACAAGAAGTCTCAGTCTCAGTGACTTTTACCGATATGTTATTTTTAACCAGCCCTGTTAGTGCTGTGTTACTGCCGTATCACAGGCACTGTTTGGAAAGAAAAGCTATTAAACCTTTGAAAACTCTTTCTGTGTACCGTCTTGTACTGGGTGCGGCTTATAATCAGGTGCGCCTTATAGTCCAGCAATTATGGTAGGTTCATTTTAACTTTGCATTAAAGTGTATTACAAAAGCATTTTCCCCCTGATTACAGTTTATTAACCAGTGATTGGTGGTTATTTCTGCTTCGTTGCTTCGTATTCTTATATTGATTAAACTCATTCACTGCCAGTCATTATAGAAAATTTTTACATTTCCAATACTCACGTGATATTCCATTCAATAATTATATATAAACCGAATCTACCAAATAACAGAATAGACTCCCTACTTTTTGTCCCATCCCGTTCTTTTATAATTGACAGCAGAAAAATGTAGGTTTGCCAAAATACAGCCATTTCTCCCATGGACTCTGAAACTGTGTTTATTTCCTATAAAATGGGGCTATGATGTCATCTACCGGTGGTTGGGCATCAGTAAAGTTGTTTCCAAGTTTGATATTTACAGTGGAGCATGCTCAGATTCGCCCCCATTTAGCACCGCTCTAAAAAATACAATTGACAAGTATACTTGTCAAAGGCAGTGAATGAGTTAAAAAAGGGGTGGGGGGTGGGGGGGGATTGATGTTGCACTATGTTACCGGTTCGGTCATTGATTTCCAAAGTAAAAACAGATGTTTGCAAATGTCTTATTTTGATTAAAACCATAAGCAGTCTTCTTTCATGAAGGAATAAGTGAATTACTGTTGATGTGCTAAAATCAGAGGATTTGGACAATTTTTATTTAAAAAATGGCTCCAAATGATTACTTGATTATTAAAATAGTTGTCGATTAATTTGACAATCGATTACTTGTCAATTAGTCGATTAATTTTGACGGCTCTAATTTTGAGCCATGCATTCTAGACAAATGTTCAACACTAAATTACACTTGCGTTTTCGACAGCGCGTGTGGGTGGAGTATACCAGCAGAGTACCTCTATTTCTCCTTTGACTCCCACGGTATTGACTCTTGCGTGACGCGCTGGCCTGGAGGCTGATTGGATATCAGTTTGCTATCAGTTTGCTGTCTGCTTCGCAAGCGTGAGCATCCGAGCGGAACACACGTTTCCAATTGGCCGCGTTATCACTCTAATACACCTGGCCCGCCATTCCTCGGTGGCGGCGCTTTTGTATGGAGCCGCGTGTGTGACTGACATGTTTTCCTCTCCACATTTGATCAGCAATAACTTGAATGGATTCAAGGATGGGGACGCACCATGTGTTGTTGTGATTGCCGTGAAGTTGATGCTGATGACGGGGCTGGAGGGTGGAAGCAGCTGTGTGTGTTTTTTGTTTTTGTCAGTCTGCACATGAGCAGTCACAATAGGAGATGGACGACTCGCCTCGCGTCACATCTGCTCATCGCACCCTGAGCCCAAGGTTGTTTTTGCAGGAATTAGCGTCCGCCCGCGTACGCCGAGACGTCGCCTCTGAGCCGGGACACAATAAGAAGGGGCTGGAAATACGAGCGAGGCGTTTAGGGGATGGCGAGCCGGCGATAATGAAAGGCATAAAGAGGGGTTAAGAGGGTTGGATAATGAGAGGGAATCAGCGGCATAAGAGCGAGCGGGAAAAACGGCAGATTTAGGTCAGAGAGTCACAAATGGGAGGAGGATGAGGATGAGCATCAAAGCCACTTGCGCTGAATGGGACGAAAAATGGACAATATTAATACTGCATGCTATCACTTTTCTATTAATGTGTCTTTATTGAGGCTGCACAATGTAATGTAATCCAATACAAGAGCTGCATCACAAATTCTTCACACATTCCATGTTTCATTTTTAAATTTAAATGCATTTTTAATAATTTAATTAAGCTTATTTGTAGGGAACTAATTTGCTCCCAAAATATATATGAATACGCTTAAATATTACCAGTTTCCCAAAGACACTTTTTGTTTTGTTTTTTATACTAGAGCATCCAGAATGCTTCGATGCTGTCTCTGAACTGAAGAGAATGGTTGAAGTAATGGTAGTTATTACAAAAACAGCCAGCAGGTGGCAGCAGAGTATAAGAGATCAACCAGGGTCATGATGAAAACAAGCTGTTTCCAGCACAGTTTTAAACAGATTTGTGAATAATGATGACACTTAACTATATTCAAATGATAATTGCTGCAAAACAGAAACAGATCAAAATATATATATATATTTTTTCCAATGAAAGAAGAGTCTCTAATCTTTCTTTTGGTAGGTTCCATGTTATAGCAATAGAACACAATATTCGGTGGGCCTTGCAAAATCAGTCAAAATCCAGTAAAACAGCCGTGAGCTAAGTGATTTGAGGTAATAAACAAAAAATATTCCATTGAAATTAATTTAGTAATTCACTGCCAAGGACATTTCTATTCATCAATTTGGAATCTAACCGTTCACTGCCATCGACGAGATATCAAGTTTGTAAACGGCAGTAATGACTGATACCTGGAGAGGGAGCAGTTTCATCGCTTTGGATTTGAAATCAGCGCAACTTTTGAGTACAACATAAAAGATGGGGGTTTGAATTTCACCTCGTGTTATCAATTGGGAGGGAGGCAATTGCCAACCCAAATTATTCTTTGGGGTTGGGAGGGGGAGTTATGCATTTTTTTTTTTTTTTTTAATCGGCTAATTAATCGGTATCTGCATTGGCTTAAAAAAAAAATAAAAAAATATCCGTACTGGTTGGGCCCTACAGGAACGGAGATGCCCTTTCAGACGTGGCTGCTTCTGTTCAATTTCATGCAAACAAACGCAGGAATCGCAAAGACAAAAATGATGTAAAGTCATTCTCCAGGTGATGGGTTTGTGTGAATTTGGTGGTGATCCAAATGAAGCTCGTTCGGCTTTGGCGGAGGCCTGCACCCCGGCGTGTATCATTCTTGTTCCATCTGGCACCGAGCGATTTGGATTTCAAGCCAGGCAGCGCTGGCAGCAGATCACTTGCGTGCAGCTTTTGAGTTTACAGGTCTGAAGGTCACACAGAGGACGTGTCCATGACGAGATTCGGACGGATACAGACGCTCTTTCAGTTTTATTCACAAATTGTCACAATTTTTTTTTGGGGGGGGGGCACATAAAGTCGAGCCTTTGTGGTTCCAAGTTCTTTGAAGACTAAAATTTTATGTTTATTAGGTTAACCGAAGACTGTAAAATTTGTCTTGATAAGGATTTTTTTTTAGTTTACGGGAGATCAGATGAAAACAGGGTCGATCTTGGTTGGGTACGAGTCAAGCGAGCTTCATGCTCGCTAAGAGGCCCGCGATTCCTTTTGTCGGCCGCCAACAAAGCTGGCCCTTGTGCCCGTGGAATTGGGGCAGTCTGATCTTAATGAGCAATTCTTGCTCAGATTTTCCTCTCGCAAGATTCTTTTAGCGTGAGAACCAACGAGAGCCATCAGAAATCCTTCTCGTTTTGCTTGGTACTTGATTGTTCTTCCTGACAATGAGTCGTCCTCATCTTGACTATTATCTGCCAGTTTTTTTTGGGAAGTTTTTGCAATTTGTTTGCCATAAGACGTGATTTAAACGTTTCAACAGAGGTAGCAGCTCTGACCTCTGAGGGTAGGGCATTCCAGAGCACTGGAGCCCGGATCAAAAACGCTCTTGAACCTGCAGACTTCTTTTTATCTCTTGAAATCACCAAAGGACCACCTTGTTGCAAACGCAGGTTTCTTATCGGAACGTACGGTATTATTAAATCGACGAGATAGGAAGGCGCCAAGCCATACAATATTTTATATGTAAGTAACAAGACCTTAAAATCGCATCTCAGGTGGAACGGAAGCCCATGCAAGTTGGCTAATATCGGGGTAATATGATCGAACTTTCTCGTCCGCGTCAAAAGTCTAGCTGCTGCATTTTGAACTAACTGCAGACTTTTAAGGCTGGTCATTGGAAGACCAGAGAGTAATACATTACAATAGTCAAGGCGAGACGTAACAAACGCATGAATTATAATCGCTGCATCACCATCAGACAGAATCGGGCGAATTTTAGCAATATTACGGAGATGAAAAAAAGCAGTTCTAGTAAGATTTTTAATATGCATTTGAAAAGAGAGAGTTGGGTCAAAAATAACGCCAAGATTTTTTACTGAGTCACTTTGGCTAATAGTACATTTATCAAGGTTTAGAGAGGTGTTAGTAAACAGATGCCGATGACGAGCGGGACCGACAATCACCATCTCGGTTTTATCTGGTTTAAGAAGCAAAAAATTAAACGACATCCATTGTTTAATGTCGGCGAGGCATGCCTCCAGAAAGTTATATTATATTTACGTATAATATCGCCAAGCGGAAGCATATAAATATTAAACAAGAAAGGGCTTCGTACCGACCCCTGTGGGACTCCACACGTGACGTTACATAGCTCAGAGGTTGCATTGCCATGAGTTACACGGTGCGTCCTCTCTGAGAGTTACGAACGAAACCACGAAAGTGCTAAGCCTGAAATACCAATACATGTTTGGAGGCGATCTGATAACATTTTATGATCGACAGTATCGAAGGCGGCGCTAAGATCAAGTAATAATAAAACTGACGAGGTATTAGAGTCCATTGCTTAGGAGAAGATCATTAGTCACTTTAGGTGTTTGGCGATATTTAAAAAGGTCACAATATTGTAAAAAAAATAAAATAAAAAAATAAAAAATAATAAATAAATAGTCTCCGGTTCGAGTCCAGGCTCGGACCTTCCTGGGTGGAGTTTGCATGTTCTCCCTGTGCCCGCGTGGGTCTTCTCCGGGTACTCCGGTCTCCTCCCACATTCCAAAGACATGCATGGCAGGTTAATTGGGCGCTCCGAATTGTCCCTAGGTGTGCGTGTGAGTGTGGATGGTTGTACGTCTCTGTGTGCCCTGTGAGTGGTTGGCAACCAGTCCAGGGTGTCCCCCGCCTACTGCCCAGAGCCAGCTGAGATAGGCGCCAGCAGCCCCCGCGACCCTTGTGAGGAATAAGCGGTCAAGAAAATGGATGGATGGATGGATAAATAAATAAATAAATAAATACATAAATAAATAAATAAATAAAAAGAGTTCCTACTTAAAAAAATGCACAATATTGTGCTTTTGTACATAACAGCAGTTATGTTTTATTAATATTATTATTATGTTTTATTATTATTATGTTGTTAATGCATGCACATATTGAGTTCCTCCACATATTGATTTGCTTCACAGGCATATTACCCCATAGTGCCCCTTCATCTGACCATTAGTGTGGATTTTAAACATAGAAGGGCCAAAACATCCCCAATGAAAATTAAATTGCACTAAACAACTAGCAACCAGAGGGTGATAGAACTGTACCAATGGAAATCAACCTGACTTTTTGAATAGATATGTTGCATTTAAATATTGTGAACATGACGACGACAATATTGTGGCAGTTTTAATATCACGATATCGCGCTCATCATTACATCCCTATTCTTTATTAGGATCCTAATTAGTTTCCACAAGTAGTCGCTAGTCTTCCTGGGAGTCCTCACATAATCCTACAAAAAAATACAAAGTTTATGTAAGGCAAGGCAAGTTTATTTGTATAGCACATTTCATACACAAGGCAACTCAATGTGCTTTACACGAGGAAAGACAACACATAAGCATCAAGAAACAGTAGTTAACATTCAGAGGAAGAAAAATAAATGAAAATAGGTTACAAACTAACAATCTTAAAACATTATTCAACAAACTTTAAAAAATTTAACATAAGGAAGTTTAAAATGATAATGATAAAAATAAAAATAAAAATAAAAATAAAAATAAAAAATATGTAGTACAAATGTAAACGCTAAACAAAAATAGTATTCAATAATGTGTAGTGTTTTTGGGGCAAATTCCCCGTTCTCTGTTATACCTCTGTAAGGGGCTACAGACTTTTTTTTTTTTTTTAATTTTTATTTAAAAAAAAAATAAAAAATTGTACTCGCGTATGACAACTCACTGACGAAATATAAAATTTTAGGCAGCGTTCTCCTTGGGCCTCAATCAAAGAAAAAAATTATAGTAATAATAAAAAAAAAATGAAAACATTTTTTTTAAATAATAAATATAAATTTAATGACAAGTGACAAATGAAAATCACACATTAAAAAAAAAATACTTTCGTTTTCATTCATATAGAGCTATGAAAATTTTTTCAAAAGTTACAAAAATGTGGCCTTTTCCAGACAATGCCGCAGCAACATATCCTCTTTTTAAGAATAAATGGCAAAGCATTAGAACCTTTTCAACGTGTTGCTCTTTTAACTGGGGCAGCCCCCTCTGCTTTGGCTCGTTATCACAGTGACCCTTCAGTGGAAGCCCCCAGGGGGCGCTTTGGAGTCCGACCCCCACAGTGCCATCTGCTTTTGAGCAATTCCTCCAGGATTACATTCTTGTCCTTGTTTCATATATACTGCACAATGTTCCATACACTATTGCGCCCCTGATATTTATTTATTTTATTTTATTTTTTTGTGGAACATATCTGTCTGTCCAGAAACTCTCCCACAGTATTGCAGAATTTTATTCTGTCAATGTTGGCATTACATGTGACAACAAAATCGACATACCTATGCTAATCAATTCAATCCAGATGAGGCAAGTGAGGCTTTTTATGGTTTTATCATCTTTAGCCTCATTAGCTTCATCAGGATTGAACCCCTTCAGCTTCCAGCACCCCCCCAAGGCTTTTGGGTAGCCTCGATAAGGCGCCGCAATACCTCTGGCCCACTTCTTGCAGTCATTTTCTGACATGCTGGGAGATAAAATCAGACGCGTCACAACTTGGACGTCCCGTTGACCTAGTAGCACAGAGCACACTGTCAAGTCAGCATCCATGTATGCTCCTCAGGGTTATAATTTTTCTTTAAATTTTATTTAGTTGGGACAGTGCATGTTAATGAACATCACGTGGTAGGACATGCATGTAAACACACCACACCGGATTATAGCCATAAGATAATTACCATCCGTTGTCCTGTAGTTTTGGAATTTTTATAACTTTATTTATTTATTTATTTTGTATTTATTTATTTATTTATTTTTTTATTATTAGTAATTTTTTAGTTCATTTTTAGTTAGTTTTCAGAGTGTGTTTTATTTTTTAATTAGTTTCAGTTTTATTGTATTAAAATCATTGCCAGATGAAAATGATGGACATATTTGCTATGTTTGTATTTAGTTTTAGTTAGTTTTCTTTCGCCCTGCGATTGGCTGGCAACCAGTCCAGGGTGTCCCCCGCCGACTGCCCAGAGCCAGCTGAGATAGGCGCCAGCACCCCCCGCGAACCTTGTGAGGAATAAGCGGTCAAGAAAATGGATGGATGGATAGATAGTTTTCTTTCTTTCTTTTTTTTTTTTTTTTTTTTTAGCATTTTTATTTGTATTTTGCTGACAAAAACTTTTTTTGGTCAATTTTACTTTTATTTAGTTTGTCAGTATTGTTAACCTAAAATAAAGCTTGATACTGGTGAAAATCTGTGTATTTCAGGGGTTCTAATCACTCACTAGCGCCTAATTGAAAGTTTGAAGGAAAAAAAAAAAATTGCCCCAGCACTAGTTTCACAGAAAAGATCGACATGGAATTTGGTAGGTTAACAATGCCAATGATAGCAGGAAACTTAGAAAAATCTCTGTGAGTCACACTCAAAATTAAAAACAAAGTTGGCCATTTTGGTTTAAAGCAGCCATTTTGGGCAAGATCCAGGACTCTTGCCGAAGTTTTACTACTGAATATACCCGAATGAGCACCGATTGGAAGCAAGTACCCAACACAGATGAGCATTTATTTTATTTTTTACGTATGTCATGTAATATATATGTGTGGATGAACTCCTCCTGGGTGTCTTTCCTCACGGGGTTCTTCTGTGCCCCGCCATGTTGTAGTTTGCGTGTGTGTCTGTGGGTACGATCATGGGGATATGGGGGAAAGGGGTGGCTTTTTCTTTTTATTTTATTATGGATGTTTTCATTGTCCAGCACTTTGAGTTGCATTTGAATGTGATTTGTTTTGTGTAATGGCAGCAAAATTTGATGATCATTTCAAAGATTTGCTTCAAAAATGGGGCTGAAATAAATTTGAACCTGACACCACTTTCACAGATCTAACTGAAATTGGCGGACATGTCTCTGACAGAAAGTCTGTCATTTTTTTTTTTAAAGAATTATATTCTTTCACCCACTCCTCTTAAGGAATTCACCCGTTTTTTTGTTTTGTTTTTTTTGCTTCCTCATTCTGCAGGGTCGCCATGTCAAGACCGGGCAGCTGGCAGCCATCAAGGTCATGGATGTCACCGGGGTAAGCAACACACTCCCACTCAACACTCACACATAAACCGCCAAGTCCCACGATTATACCACCGTGTCATCTAATTAAGAGCGATGAGTCAGTGGCAGTGAAGAAAATGAGGACAGGCCTATCGCCATGGTAATATTAGCTGCTGCTATCAGGGCAGCAGTGTGGTCTCAAGCGTGTCTGCAGAGCGGGAGAGTGGGATCTCGGCTATATTTAGAGACTACACCCACTACTCAGCGCAACAACGGAGCAAGTGGAGGAAGGCATTTTCACACAGAGAGTCTGCGAAATAGCCGGATCTGAGCTGTGACGGAACATATGGCTGTTTATTTACATGTGCGTTTTAGACAGGACCGAGCAAAGGCTTTCAAACAGCAATATTGCGTTCTGCTATCAGACCTTTAGTCGTCCGACAGTAACAGCTGCTTTCGACACAAAAAAGTACATGAGGAAAATATTTAAACAGTGTGAAATGGGCTTAATACTTAGGGACACCCCACAAAATTGCTATATCAGAGCCATAACGACAGACTTTTACACAGAACCCAGTGAAGGTGCCGCAACAGAAAATGACCATGTCGAGCACCTTTCACACAGGAATACTGCAAAGTTGCTGTTCTTTTGCGTGAAATTTACTTAAAAAAATGCCAAGATGATACTTTGAAGTAGTGCAAAGTTATGGTTTAAAAAATCATGTTCAAGGGTCGTTATTTACTGCTGCAAAATGCTAATTTGTTGCTTTTTGCTTTCCCTGTGCGCGTGTTGGCGTGTCTCAGGATGAGGAAGAAGAGATCAAAGCGGAAATCAACATGCTGAAGAAGTACAGCCACCACCGCAACATCGCTACCTACTACGGCGCGTTCATCAAGAAGAACCCCCCGGGAATCGATGACCAGCTATGGGTGTGGTGTTGTTACTCAACTGCAGAGAGGAAGGGCGGGAGGGAAGAGTTGTTACTCAAAATAATCATCCTTGATGGATCAAAAGTTGGTACAGTGGGCAGTTTCTTATATATATGTATATATATATATATGTATATATATATATATATATATATATATATATATATATATATATATATATATATATATATATATATATATGTATATATATATATATATATGTATATATATGTATATATATATATATATATGTATATATATGTATATATATATATATAAGAAGAAAGGAAGAAAAGAAAACAAGGATGCTATGAGAAAGGAGGGAGGATAGGATGAAAGGAAAGAAGGAAACATGATGCTATGAATGGAAGAAAGGTAAGACAGGAAGGATTGTAGGAAGCATGGGAGGAAAGATGGAAGGAAGAAAAGAAGACAGGGAGGAAGGAAGGCTGGTAGAGAAAAAGAAAGAAAGTCTTAAGGAAGGGACGAAACAAGGACGGGAAAGGAAGGAATGACGGAAGCAAAGATGGACAGCAGAAAGGGAGGAAGGAAGGATGGAAGAAAGGAAGGAAATGAAAATAGTAGGCAAGGGATGAAGGAGGGAAAGAATGCAGGGGAAAGGGTGGAAGTAAACAAGGATGTATGAAAGAATGGAAGGAATGATAGAAGGAATGGGGAAAGAAAAGATATGGGAGGTGGAAGTAAGAAAAGAAGGGAGGAAAGATGAGACAGAGGACAGAGAAGGAAGGATGTAAGGAAGGAAAAAAGGACGTGAAAGGATGCAAGGAAGGAAGTGCAAAAGTAAGGGAGGAAACAACAATTGTATGAAAGGTAGGACGCCTGAAAGGGAGAAAGGACAGAAGAAAAGATGGATGGATGGTAGGAAGGATGGCGCAAAGTAAGGAAAGAAGGGGATGGGTGGAAGGATGGAAAGTAGGAAGGATGGATAGAAATAAGGAAAAAAGGATGGTATGAAATGATTCTGTCGCCCAACCATCCATCTATCTTGCAGATTAGAAAAAAAGGTTAATTTATTTGTGAGTTGTTTATTTTCACCCCCGTTGACGAGCTGAGGTACGGCGTCTATTGAAGGAAAATGTGCTAAGATGCTTATCTTATTAGTTAACGTGTTCCCACGCTACTTGTGGCTCGAGATCAGTGTGTAAACAAGGCGAGTCATGAGCCGTTAATGCTAACAAAAATGTGACGCTAAATTCGTCAAAAACAACGGCGACCTATTGTCCTCAATCACTTATTGACCTACTGAAAAATTTAGTGTGCTTGAATTGAGACTGTGGGTAAAGCCAAGAAGGCATTGCTTAGTTTTATGAGCGCTAACGTAAGAACGTTAACTGCTAGCCGGGTAACAACATTTCTGTCTGCCATTCTAATGTTAGCTGATTGCTGATAACAGATTTTTTTTTTCTCTATCATGCTAACGTTAGCGGCTAGGTTGATGGAATATTTGTTTGGTATGCTAACGTTAGCGGCTAGGTTAATAGAATATTTGTCTGGTATGCTAACAATAGCGGCTACCTTGTTACAGAATATAGGTGCTGTTGATTTATTTGTGCGTTTGTTGTTATTATTTTTTACATTTGATTCAGCTCCACGTAGCAGTGATTGTTTTAAAGTGCTTTATAAATAAAATTGACTATTGAGTACATGTGGTTCAATTGTGACAGCTTTGTCGCATCTCCTTTGTGTATATTCTATCATTATGACGAATCAAGTGATGGCATCCAGGCAGTAATCCATCCACCTTGTTGTTTTACACAGCTGGTCATGGAGTTCTGCGGCGCCGGCTCGGTGACGGATCTGATCAAGAACACCAAGGGCAACTCTCTGAAAGAGGAGTGGACGGCCTACATCTGCCGAGAGATCCTCAGGGTGAGCGCCGTTCATATTGCAATCCCCGGCCTCCCGTAATTGACGGAGAGCGGCGCGCATCCCGTGACGCCCTGGTGCTCATCTCGCCCGTTCGTGCTTAGGGCAGCGCTATCGCCACAGCATCTCGTCTGTTATTGAGACTCAGACAACGGCCGTTTCCTTCCTTTTCTTCCTCTATTGTCTCCACTTATCTTGTTTTGCTTTCCTTTGTTTTGTTTTTTTTGTTTTTTTTTGTTTTTTTTTACTGCTTCCTCCTTTTTTACCTCCTTGATGCCCCGTTACTGATAGTTTTTTTTTTTTTTTTTCTGCGTTGTCTTTGACCCATTCCCTTTCGGGTTTTAAGGTATTTTGGCTGCATCATTTCTCTGTCCTTTAGTGCAAGACATGTTGGTTGCTAGAGGTCTGATGCACATTTTATAAAAAAAATAAAATACAAAATAAGAATAATAAATGCCTTACCTGGAATAAATGACAAGTGGCCGTGAAATAAATGACAAGTGGCCGTAATGACCATTCCTGTATTTTACTGTTTCTATAGACATATTTAAAGCAACATAGCGTGGCATCAGTAGACTTAGACTTAGACTTAGACTTGACTTTATTATATATTATATTATATAGCCTACTTTTAACAAATTCTTTAACACATCCAAACTTCAAGAAATAAACGCCACACCTTGAATAATGCCTGTTATATACCCTTCAGGAAAAAAAAGTAGCTTGTGGCACGGTCTTCCGTTTTCACTCAGGAAAATGCACTATATACAGTAAATACAGGATGTATACCCATGAACTCCTTCTCAATCTACACCTCTGGGCTTCTGTTAATGTGTGGTGGTGATTTTTCCCTAAACCCCATCTCCCTAGCCTGTATTTTGTTTTATTTTGTTTTGTATTATTTTGTATTTGTTTTGTCAACAGCGGACGTGTAAGCTTGAGTGAGTGAGTGAGTGAGTGAGTGAGTGAGTGAGTGAGTGAGTGAGTGAGTGAGTGAGTGAGTGAGTGAGTGAGTGAGTGAGTGAAAAAAATAAAAATAAATTGTATTGTCAAGTTGCCGCGGGAGTGACGTCATGCAGCCGACAAATTCACCCGGCCCCGTCTGCGACACGCCCCCTGCGATTGCCTGGTGGGGTAAACAACAGTCTGTGCACAGAAACGTCCCGCTGTTGGGGTGGGGGTTTAGGAAAAAATCACCACCACACATTAACAGAAGCCCAGAGGTGTAGATTGAGAAGGAGTTCATGGGTATACATCCTGTATTTATGTTGTGCATTTTCCTGAGTGAAAACGGAAGACCGTGCCTTTATACTTTAATAGCAAGAAAGTTTATCTTTTGCATGTACAATATATATTTCGTTTCCAAAAAAGTGGCCAAACCTTCACACTGTGCACATAAAAAAAAAAGCCTCACTGCAAATGAATAAATATATAAGGCTGTCATTTAAGGTGGATTTTAAAGCACAAGTGATGTTATGTGCAGCCTTTTTATTTTATTCATTGTTATACAAGTACTGTATGTATTATATTTTCCTTTTGTTATTTATTTATAATTGTGATTTGTAAATAACAAAAACTGTACATTACTACGAACAATTAGCAAATTAATCAATAATTATTTTTCGTTAACTAATTAATTATGACGAGGCCTTATTTTTATATATTATTTCAAGTGTTATAAAAAACGCATGCAGTTGAATAATGTCATACCCGCAGCTGCTTTTTGAAGGCGACAAGATTAACCAAATCAGTCATCGTGTGATTAATTTAAAAAAAAAAAAAAAGGAAAAAAAAAAGAAGCTTTTATTAAGTTGCCGGTCGGCGACACGAGGACGTGAGATCCTCTTGAAAATGAGGCGCTTTCCGTTTGGCTTGTGGCTCTGGCTTCCTTCACAGAGTGCGTGCGTGTGCGTGCGTGTGTGCGTGTTCAGGGCCTGACTCATCTGCATCAGCACAAGGTCATCCACCGAGACATCAAGGGACAGAACGTCCTGCTGACGGAGAACGCCGAGGTCAAGCTAGGTGGGTGCTGCTGTCACGTAAAAGCCACTCGGTGAAACGGCCCCGCCCATTGGATGGGCCCGAAGTGTAGCCTGACAACAATCGTGTGTGCGTGCGCTGAATACCTGCCAACTTATGGCGTACGTACAGCCATTTACGATGAACGTTTGCAAAGACACGAGGCACATTCTTTCATTTTTACTTCCCCGCTGTAAAAAGCAAATAAACATTTTAAACGGGCACCTAGGGCCGGGCTATTAATCAGTTTTATTGATTCATTCCAGTTTATGAGTCAGGACGGTTTTGCTTCTGTTTGATGTAATTATTTTTTTTTACGTGTCGTCGCTGCATTTAGTGTCTTTTCTTACCCATTTCTATGCTTCAAAAGAAGTGATTTCTCAATATGTACGATTTTTTTTAACCCGAGTTATGTGCTTTCATGTGCGAGAAGGACCCATGACATTCATTTTTTATTTTCGTGCCTTCTCCCTGAAGTGGACTTTGGCGTTTCGGCCCAGCTGGACCGCACAGTGGGAAGGAGGAACACGTTTATCGGGACGCCATATTGGATGGCGCCCGAGGTGATCGCCTGCGATGAGAACCCCGACGCAACGTACGACTTCAAGGTGCTTAACTTAAACTGCCTTTCTTGCGTAGGATGTGTTTCTTGCCTTGGAGGTCACCTTCTGGTGTAATGGTTTTTGGTCTCGTTGCAGAGCGATTTATGGTCACTGGGCATCACGGCCATCGAGATGGCTGAAGGAGCTCCGCGTAAGTACCATCCCCTTTATAAGCGCATACATATTTTATATTGGGGAGACAAGGGCTCCCGTTGCCTGATTTTTTTTTTTTGCTTTAAGAATTTAGCTAGATTTTTGCACATGCATTTTTAAAAGGAGTCTGGATTGAGAAGATTGCTCTAAAATCAGCCATTTAATAAAAAAAAAAAAATGGAATTAGATTGTTGTCATTCGTCAGTCGTGTTTTTTCTGTAATACTACTTACTACTACTAACCTTAGCTTAGCCACTTGTTAGCCAATCAGATAATTCCATGTCAGTCCTGTTACCCACATGTCTAGCCACAACCAATCAGATCGATTCGCTGTCTATATAAGCCTGTCTGAGAAGTGTGTGTTTTTGTCAGATTATCACCTCTGTTCCTCTGTGCAACTGTAATTGTTTCTTGTCTAGTCAAGTTAGTTCCACACCTCTCAATGTGAATAAATAGTTAAGGTCTTATTTGTGTCTGCGCTTTTGGGATCCAACTCCAGATCATAACAAAAATTTAGACTAAATTTAAAAATGGCCGACAAAATTATCACTAGTAGTAACAAAATGTATTATTCTGTTGTTGTTTTTTTTTGACTATTTTTTAAGACTTATTGCAGTGACATAGCTCTGTGGATGACATTACACAATCTAACTTTGTCACAGAGTAAACTTCCAGCGTGAGCCTGTTTTTGCAAGAGCTTAACTGTGGGATTTTTGCACGCACACAAAAGATTATCCAACATTGTGCTGTTTCATGTGTGACCCCCGCAGCGCTGTGTGACATGCACCCCATGAGAGCCCTCTTCCTCATCCCGCGAAATCCTGCGCCCAGACTCAAGTCAAAGAAATGGTGAGAAATTAATTGAGCACAACTTTGAATATTTTGGCTTCTTGATTAACCAAATGCGAACCAAATTACTGTTATGTGGTCAGGTCAAAGAAGTTCCAGCTGTTCATCGAGAGCTGCCTGGTGAAGAGCCACGGCCAAAGGCCCAGCACGGAGCAGCTCCTCAAGCACCCGTTCATCAGGGACCTGCCCAACGAGAGGCAAGTCCGCATCCAGCTCAAGGACCACATCGACCGCACCAAGAAGAAGCGAGGCGAGAGGGGTGAGATTCTGCTTCATTTTTTTTTTTTTCCTTTTAGGAAAGTGCAACATTCAAAGTTTGTCTTCTTTTTATGTAACGGAACATGCAGCAATGGCTCTAAGATTTTGTTTTCGAAAGGTGGTCTGCAATGACAAATCTGGAATTAAATTACTTGAAAAGTCACTTTCTAAAATTAGGATGGCTTGAGATTACTTTTAAGATTAAGATTACTTAAATTGCACATCCTTTTTCAAAGGACTCTTCAAGGGAAGACCTCATATTGCCTCATTTTGCCAAGCGATTCTGGGATAAGATTACTCTAAAGTCTTGCTGACTAAGTCTGAAATAAAGAGATTGCTCTAAAATGAGTCATTTTCAGAAATTACTCTGGATTTTGATTACTCTACAATCTGTCATTTTGTCATCTGGATTGAGGGGATTACTCTTAAAATCAGTCAGTTTCAAACTGGGATATGGAAGCAAAAAATTTCTCTTGTCACTTTCTGGAGTGAATCAAGAAATAGATTATTTTAAAATCAATCATTTTCCGAAGTGACTCATTTTGTCAAGAGATTATTGTAAAATCAGTAGGGATGTAACGATATCCAAACGTCACGATATGATATTAACACGATATGAAGCTCACAATACGATAATTATCACGGTATTGTGGGGAGGCTGGCGACACAAAAAAAGGTCACAATATTGTAAAAAAAAAATGAGCTCGTACTCGTACATCAATGTTATGTTATTATTATTATTATTATTATTATTATTATTATTATTGTTGCTGTTGTTGTTGTTATTGTTATTATTATTATGTTTTATTATTGTTGTTATTATTATTATTATTATTATTATTATTATTATTATTATTATTATTATTATTATTATTATTATTATTATGTTAATGCACGCACACATTGCGTTCCTCCATATATTGACTCGCTTCACAAGCATATTACGTTCCCCTTCATCTGACCATTAGTGTGGATTTTAAACATAGAAGGGCCAAAACATCCCTAATGAAAATGAAATTGCACTAAAAAACTAGCCACCAGAGGGTGCCAGAACTGCACAAATGGAAATCAACCTGACTTTTTGAACAGACATGTTGCATTTAAATATCGTGAACATGTCGACGACGACATTGTGGCAGTTTTGATATCACGATATCACGATATCGCGCTTATCGATACATACCTAAAAATCAGTAATTTTTTAGTTACTACTTTAAAATCAGTCTTGTTTGAAAGGGAGCAAGGAATAAAACTTGTTTTATGTAAAGGGAATTTGGAACGAGATTACTCTCAAAGTCTGTCGTCTTTTTCAAGGGAATCTGAAATGAAGCGCTCACCCATAAAATTGGTCGTTCTGTAGAATTAGATTACTCAAAAATGGTCAATCATACTGGGAGTCCGGAAATGAGAATTGCTCTAAAATAAGTTTGGAGATACCCTACAAAGTATTGCGGATATTTTTTTATTTTGTAGTTCAGCGTAAAATCGTTGACGACAACTGATTAGGCAGCGGTACCAAAACGGATTATTCACTTGTGAACAATCTTTGTTTTGAAGACACATTGCAGCAACGTCGCCCCGAGGACGACGTTCCACACTCCCGACGTTGTCACACAGTAAACAGCCAGCGACAGACCTCAGTTCCGCTTTCAAGGCGGCGAATGACGGCCTCGCCACACACGCTCCTGCTGCGTCATTACCGAGCAGATTAATCGCTTCACGACACAAACGCCGCAGGCCCCACTGATGATGTATAGAAACTTTTTTTTTTGCAGACATTTATTTTTTTGTCCTCACATCCCCTCTTTTGCTTTGGGCGCACTTTTGACTGAAATGTGTTCAAGCGCCTGTTCCCTGTCACTGTGAAATTAACGGTTTGTACTCATTAGAGAGAAAATGGGGAACTATCAGACGAAAACTATGTTAACATTAAATAGATCATAGAAAAAAACATTTGAAAAGAATATGAAAAATCCGTAGATATTGGCGGAAAAGTCAACGCCGACAAATTTGAGCTTTTTACTCCCAAAGTGGCTCAAGGTTGCAAAAGAACGTTTGAGTTGAGCAAGGATTCGGAAATGTCAGAAGCGTGCTGAGTTTTGACGCCGAGCGTGTGAAAAGAAAGACAGCTTTGATCTCCGCATGTGACTCTTTCATATTCCGCGTGTGTCTCTAATGTGTCAGACGAGACCGAGTACGAATACAGTGGCAGCGAGGAAGAAGACGAGGAAAGAGACACGGGTGAACCCAGGTCAGCGCCGGCCGGCAATTAAAAACGGACTAACACGTTTTCCCGAAGCCTTCCTCGCTGTCTCATGGCCTCGTCTTCTCTCCCCCTCATAAGCTCCATCATCAACATCCCCGGCGAGTCGACCCTGCGGCGCGACTTCCTGCGCCTGCAGCTGGCCAATAAGGAGCGCTCGGAGGCGCAGCGGCGGCAGCAGCTGGAGCAGCAGCAGAACGAAGAGCACAAGCGCCTGCTGCTGGCCGAGAGGCAGAAGCGCATCGAGGAGCAGAAGGAGCAGCGGCGGCGGCTGGAGGAGGTGAGTTAGCAGGAGGAGGGGTTGCGCCGACGACTCGATTTTACCGCTCTGCAATGACTCTTGTAGCTTGAGGTTGATTAATCAGAAATTGGTAATACAGTGGACCGCCGCTATTCACAGGGGATATCGGACCAGCTCACGAATAGCGAATATTTCATGTAGAATTTATAGAAATGGCTGCCAGTGAATGAGTTAATTAGTGCGTTACTCTACTTTTGAGTTGTTAACTTACTAAACATTTTGAATTGCGAACCTTTAAGTGTTCACTACTAATTTCATATTTTCATTATTTTTCATGTACAATTAGTACCTTTAAAAACACATTTTGCAACTTGCTGTCGACTTAAAATGACATCACAAGGGCTCAACTAGTGATTTTCAGTTGACAGCAAGTTGCAAAATGTGTTTTTAAAGGTACTAATTGTACGTGAAAAATAATGAAAGTATCAAATTAATTATAGACAAAATATTAACTTTTTATTGCAATAATGGGCTAAATAAGTGAAGTATCCCTTTAAATTAAGTTAGCTTTAAAAAACAAACAGCTAACACACTAGCCTCCCATCTAATTAGAAAGAGCTTATTGAATGTCTCAATCCTCTTTAATCCAGCCTTTATGCCTTCAGAAAACAACAACTGTAAGTTTATTTTATAATGTACTGTACATCTTTGGGCATGATTATTGATATATCAGGTGTGGGCAATGCTAACCTCAATTTTATCTTTGTTTTGTCTTTTTTCTTTTCTTTTGTATATCAGTTACAGATATAAAGTGTACACATAAAATGTATTATTATTATTATTATTATTATTATTATTATTATTATTATTATTATTATTAAAAAGAATAAAACCTACCAACCGGCCAAAATGAAGCACTTTTTTAAAAACATTGTATTTTTCCTGCAGCCTTTGCCCAAGTGGTCTTTTCTAAAGCCTTTGCCCCCCTCATCTCTCCCCACAGCAGCAGCAGCGTGAGCGCGAGCTGAGGAAACAGCACGAAAGGGAGCAGAGGAGGCGTTACGAGGAAATGGAGCAGCTCCGTAGAGAGGAGGAGCGTCGGCACGCGGAAAGAGAACAGGTTCGGACCAGCACTGTTTTTGAGAAAATATATTCCTCAAGTTTCTTCCACTCTGTTGTGGTTGCTGTAATGATTTCACGTATAGCGTATTTGTAAATTGGACAAAAAAATTCCATACATACATAAAACCCCTCTCTCTTGGAGTTTTGAGGTGACTTAACCGAGTTAGTTGAATTTATTTCCTACCCCTACTCCTTTACGTCGCGGGTTCGGGGGTTTGCTGTCTCGCTATTTCACCAGTTTATTTTTTAGTACAGCATATATCGTTCTATTTTGTGTCTGCTCCCCATTTCTTTCGTGTGTAATTCCACTGTTGGCCACTAGAGGGTGGCACACAATGTAGTTTGACACTAAATTAGACATAAGATTGACAACAGGAATTATTTCAAGCTCATCCTAGTTTTTGCTGAAGATTATAGATTGTGAAATCCTCTGTGATCCTGCTTTTTACACCTACAAAAAGCAATAGCTATTGGTTCCTTTTAAAATATACATCTTTGGGCATGTTGATTGATATATATTGTGATGCAAGTTTATTTTACATTACTTTTGTCTTAGAAATTGCTCTAGCTCTCTCAATAAATTATGTTTTATAAAAGCAAAAATTCCTTGGAGCGGAAAAGTTTGCCTACAAGTCCCTGTTCCAGACCATCTCCACCTCCGCCACTTTGGGCTGTCTGCGTGCATCCAGATGTCACTAACACTAACATTTCTCAACATTGCTCCTATTTTTTTTTTCCTCGCACGCTGCTCAGGAGTATATCCGTAGACAGCTGGAAGAGGAGCAGAGGCAGTTAGAGATTCTCCAGCAGCAGCTTCTACAGGAACAGGCGCTACTGCTGGTAACCTGGCTCAATGTTTACATGTCCAGTCAAGCATCCTTCAGAGGGTTTTGCACTTTTCTTTTTCTTTTTTGGTCGACTTTTTGAGTGCGCCCACCTCGAGACCAAGCATGTTATTATGGAGATATTCTGTAATGTCATATTGTCTTGCTTGATCCCGCCTGCTCTTCCTCAAGATGTTCCGGTTTGGTATGTGTTCATTTCACATTGGGAATGGATAAGGTCGTGATTTCTAGCCACTGTGTGCCATAGGAAATGATCCACTTTCATGTATTTGGCCCAAAAAGTGAAATGTACTTATTGCAAGTAATATATTTCATTTATCAATGCCAGCAAGCAAGGACTGTCGAACAATGAAATGTTATTCCAATACAGAGAAGAAGGTTTAATTAACCTGTTATCATCATAGAATAAAACAATGATTTTGGCGCCATCTTGTGGAATGATGGTGTTTTCCTTCTTCTTAATTCATTGATGGATTTTTTTCCGACTGCATTTAAGAAACAGAATTCATCAATCCCCTTTGACCTCACTCGGCGTTGCTTCCTCCTCCTTTGTGCCTTCGTTCATCCACCCCATTCTAAATTCTCTTGTGTTTCACACGACTAACTTTTCCTCCGGTTTCCTTCCTGCCAAGGAGTACAAGCGCAAACAGGTGGAAGAGCAGCGGCAGGCCGAGCGTCTGCAGAGGCAACTCCAGCAGGAGAGGGCCTACCTGGTGTCGCTGCAGCAACAGCAGCAGGAGGGACGGCAGGCGGAGAAGAAACAGCTCTACCACTACAAAGATGTCGTTAATCCTAATGACAAGCCGGCCTGGGCTAAAGAGGTATGTGATAAAAAAATAAAAAATAAAAAAAATAAAATAAAAAAAATAAAATAAAATAAATAAAGGCCTAATATGTGCAGTAAGATTTCTTCGTGCAAACATAAAACAACAATTTGGGAAATGTGTGTGTAAGAACCATACATCAGCCACAAAATGGTCACTGCTTTGGGATGCCACAACACCTTTTAACCAGGAGTCGGAACGTATTATTTAACTCATTCACTGGCAGCTCAGTCAAAATAGATTTTTGGCGTCTCTAGCCGTCAATGGCAATGAATGAGTATTTAAAAAAATAAAAATAAAAAGAAAATGGGAAAATGGATTTTTGGCGCACGGTGGTTGACTGGTTAGCATGTCCGCCTCCCAGTACTGAGGACTCGGGTTTGAGTCCAGGCTCTGGCCCTCCTGGGTGGAGTTTGCATGTTCTCTCCGTGCCTGTGTGGGTTTTCTCCGGGTACTCCGGTCTCCTCCCACATTCCAAAGACATACATGGCAGGTTAATTGGGCGCTCCAAATTGTCCCTAGGTGTGTTTGTGTGCGTGGATGGCTGTTTGTCTCTGTGGGTGCCCTGCGATTGGCTGGCAACCAGTTCAGGGTGTACCCCACCTACTGCCCATAGCCAGCAGATATAGGCTCCAGCACTCCTCGTGAGGAGCAAGCGGTTCAGAAAATGGATGGATGGATGGATGGATAGATGGATTTTTGGCGTCTATAACCGTCACTGGCAATGAATTTGTTAAAAAAAGAAAAAGGATTTTTGACGTCTATAACCGTCAGTGGCAATGAATGAGTTTAACAAAAGTTAACATTTATTTTTTACGTCTTTAGCCATCAGTGGCAATGAATGAATAAAAAAAAAAGTTAAAATAGATTTTTTTTCACGTCTATAGCCATCAATGGAAATGAATGAGTAAAAAAAAGTTAAAATGGATGTTTGACAACGATAGCCATCAATGGCAATGAATGAGTAAAAAAAAATAAAATGGATTTTTTACATTAACAGTCGTCAATGGCAATGAATGAGTTAAAAAAAAAAAAAAAGTTAAAATGGATTTTTTTTTCCCGTCCATAGCCATCAATGGCAGTGAATGAGTTCAGAAAAAAAAGTTAAAATGTTTTTTTGACATCCATAGCCATCAATGGCAATGAATGATTAAAAGAATAAAAGAATAGACAATAGAAGAAAAGAATAAATAAAATGGATTTTTAACGTCTACAGTGGCAACAAATAAGCAAAAAAAAAAAAACATTGTTCAAATGATTTTTTTTACATCTATAGCTGTCAATGGCTGTGAATAAGTAAAAAAAAAAGGGGGGGGGGGAACCCCTCAGTAGAGTGAGGAAGAGCCATACAAGGTCACAACACTTTTGTTTTTTGCTTTAATTAACACCAAGTGGCCTTCTCGTATCCTAACAATCTTCATCAGCAGGAGAACTGTTGGCATCCTCAGGAGACTGGGACCCCCGCCCTTGAATTGTGTGTACTTGATTCATTTTCTTGCTCTGACTTTGACTCCCAGGTGCCGCCACAAGCGCAGGTTCAACGCGGTAACCCGCCCCGCTCGAACCTGCGCCATCATCAGTCCTTCAACCAGCCTCCTTCGTCCTCGTCCCCGGCCTCCCACGGCCAACCCCGAGCCCAAACCCCTAGACGCACACCGTCCGTCTGCACCCAGATCCTCTCCGGCCACGTCCCCCAAATCCGCATTGCGCTCGACCCCGGGGAGCCCCTCGACCCGGGCCTAAAGCAGGAGATAAGTCAGCAAGTCAGGGAGTTGAGGGCTCAGAATCGCAGTCAGAGGAAGCATAGCCCAAGCGCGGTGAAGGAAGACAGTAAGGCGCCTCCTCGCAAGGAGCCCCGTAACCCCGAGAAAGAACCTTGCGGTCCCGTGCAGGTCAGACAGTCGAAACCTGCCTCAGACCCTCGAGACCACCAGAAAGAAAAGTCCCCAGGCAGGCCCCTCTCTGCGCCCAATCATGCCGACATCTCCGATGTTGTTACTAAGGCCCCCGCACAGGTCCAAAAACTGGTTAGTGCACGCCGCCGCCGTAGTATAGATGTAGACGTAGGAAGCAGAATTTTTGTTAAAAACTACTTCACTTTATAAGCCCGTGTTACTTTTCTTTAAACTTGGTTCTGAGGATCAGAGAAGATTCTCTCTAGTTTAGTGTGAGTAAAGTCTCAAGTTGGTGACGGGCAAGTAGTCTAGTGGGACCCCTTTTCACAAAAACTTTTCTCTTTCATCTTTCTAGTGTTTGATGATATTTCTCATCTTTACGAGAGGAAAAAATCTTTTGCGTGCCAGGCCAGGAAAGTACACAAAAGTTTTTCTCCTCACGCTCACTTTCTCTTTCTCTTGTAGGTGACGACGCTAACCTCTCACAACCTCCACAGAAACGCAACAAAAAGCTGTTCCCCAATTGTTACAAATTGTTCCCCAATTTGTAGTTCCTCATCACTACTAAAAATCTTTCTTCTTCTTGTTCTTTCTCTGTTGCTGTAGTTGTGACTCATGAATAGAAGCCGCATGCATACTTGTTGGGACGACCCAAGTCATAATCTTGCATAATCCCCCAATAGATTATGAGCTCAAATGAGGATTTGCAAAAAAATAAAAAATCCTCCAAAGGGGATCGTTCTCATCGCGCATGCAACATGACCCAGGGGGTTCTCGAAAAGAAACTGCAAAGCCGTGACTCGAAAACTCTCATTCATCTGTAGAACGTCTTACAGTTGGCACACAAGACCTCCATAAAACGTTGGTTTGGTCCAAATCCAACATTTGTGGATCTGATTTATAATGTTTCGCGCTCTGTGGAGAGTAAATTGCCAAAAATGGCCCTAAAATGGCCGCTTTGACCCACATGGCTCCTTGGATGTTTTTTATGGGTCTATTCATGACAGACTTGCTTGGAGGGCCGAATTCGTTTTTTTGAGTTTTTTTGGCCAAGGCCCAAATCACACTAAAATGGCTTCTTTGAGCCAAAATGGCAGACTTGCTGTTTTTTGACATCAACAATTTCTTGAAGCATTTTGTCGGTCCACTCATAATGAATATGGCTACTAAATTTCGTGTTGCTTTTGTTTTCTGGCCAGTCATTAAACTTCAGTGCTATGTTCAGCTCAGACGCAATGATCAATAGTCAATTATTTAGCATGTTAGCGTTAGACATATAAAGTATTTGTGGTTGAAATTTGGTAACATTTGAGCAAAAATTGTAGGACAAAACTGATTTTAACGGAACACTGGTAATGATTAAAAGTATACGGCTAAAATGGCTGCTTCCAACCAAAATTGATGACTTTCTGTAGTTTTTCGAGCATGGCTTCTTGAGACTTTTTTTTGTGGGTGCAGTCATTCTCTACAAAAAAGAAAATCACATTGTTAAACAAAAATGTCGTCACTTAAAGGCGGGGTCTCCCGTTTTTACTCAGGAAAATGCACTATATAAATACAGGATGTATACCCATGAACTCCTTCTCAATCTACACTTCTGGGCTTCTGTTAATGTGTGGTGGTGATTATTTTCCTAAGTCTCATCCCCCCAGCCTGTATTTTGCCATTTTGTGTTTGTTTTGTCAACAGCTGGACGTTTCTGTGGATAGACAGTTGTTTACCCCTCCAATCGCGTGGCGGGGGGCGTGTCACTCACTGTCGGCAGACAGTCGGCTGCATGACGTCACTCCCGCAGAAACTTGACAGCACGCACTGATTTTTTTCTTTTCACTCACTCACTCACTCACTCACTCACTCACTCACGCACGCACGCACGCACGCACGCACGCACTCACTCACTCACTCACTCACTCACTCACTCACTCACTCACTCACTCACTCACTCACTCACTCACACAAGCTTTGTGAGTGAGTGAGTGAGTTTAGGAAAAAATCACCACCACACATTAACAGAAGCTCAGAGGTGTAGATTGAGAAGGAGTTCATGGGTATACATCCTGTATTTATATATTTGTATTTGTATGTATTTTGTATTTAATTTATTTTTAAGGATGCCCGGAAATACACAAAAATGACCTGAAATAAATTGACAGTTTTGAAACAGCATAGTAGACTTCACCCATCTTTTCGGGCATGAGTTGCTGAGACGTTTTTGTAGGTCTACGTGGGACAGACATGGCTACAAAGATTGATTTTGAATTCCCCCCCCCAATACCTCTCGACACACATCTCGAACATTACCACTTCTGGGATATGAGTGACGATGGGGTATGTGTATGTATGTGTCAGGTGGAGGAGAGGTCTAAGCTGAACAGACAAAGCTCTCCGGCGATGCAGCCCAAAGTGTCGAACCGGATATCCGACCCTTCCCTCCCTCCCCGATCCGAGTCCTTCAGCAGCAGCGGTGGCATACAGGCCACCCGAACTCCGCCCATCCACCGTCCCATCGAATCACAGGTGTGTGTGGGTGTGCAGAAGAAACGCTTGTGAAAATTAACATAACTACCTCTCTTTTTTGGAAGCAGGGCTATACGGAATATTTACAATTGATGTATATTTATATTGTGCCTTAACCTGACCGAGCCCGCAGTCTCCTCTTGGGTGAAAATTGTTTTCTAATGTGGATTTAAAACAAACCGGCTGTTCCCTGGTTCCCCTCTGGATGTGACAGTGTTAAAATCCACATTCGACAGTTTTCTGGATCGTTCTCACTACCCTTAGTCACTCCCCGGATAAAATGTGGCACCTCTTGTTGAGGTAATCCACGACTGGTCACACATATGGTAAAGCTGTCTTATCTTGTTGCTGTGTTTTCGCCATGGATGACAGTTTTATACTCCACAGTCTCCACTTTGCTGTGTCACTGCTTGCCCCTTAGTCTCCTCTCGGATAAAAAACCTCGCACGTGAAAACTAACACGGAAGATTGTTGCTGCCGTTGCTCATTACAGCTGATGTGTTTGTTGTGGCAGGTTTTTTTTCGCAGTAGTTTTGAAGTGAAAACCAAGCATAGATTTGAACAGTCGTTCCTGACTCGAGACTAGAGCAAAGTTCTTGTTCCTGCACTTTGTTCCTGACTCAGGACTTCAGTAAAGTTTTTGTTCCTGACACATTAATGGAGTCATTGTTCCTGACAGGTGACTTAGCTGAAGCTCTTATTCTTGTAGGTTACAGTAGCAAGTATTTGTTCCCAACAGCCTTGTAAAGTTCTTCTTCTTGTTGCAGCAGGTTATGTTAGCAAGGGTATTGTTCCTGACGGGTGACTTTAGCTGAGTTCTTGTTCCTGACACGCTAACGAAGTCATTGTTCCTTGACACAGTCTTCCTTGGTCCTCAGTCTTTTTATGCCTTACTTTACACTCGTCTCTATTTCCTTCTGGCTGATTCCTGGCTTCTTCATCCTTGCCTCAGATGGCCCACCTAGTTCCAGTCAAGACGCACTCCAGCTCCATGTCGGGTTCTCAGTCCCTGCAGGACCAGACGGGATCCGCTCTGGGCGAGGGCGTGGGCTCCCCCAGACCCGACATACCCCGCCAGAACTCCGACCCGACTTCCGACACCCAAACACCGCCGCTTCGCATCGCTGATCGGGACCGGGATCGCGATCGGGACAGGACAGCCTGGCTGAGAGAGGAAGACCTAACGCCCAAGGTCCGAGAATCCCAGTCGGTACGACTTTGCTTGGCGTATCATGAAAAGGTTTTTTCCCCACATCAGTTGTTCTTTAGAATTCTTCCAGTGAATTGATGAGGTGGATTAATTGTCTTTCCAGATCCCCCAGAGGACTCCCTCCATCTCACCAGCCTTGGTCAGGAAGAACTCCCCCAATGGAGGCGTCGGTTTGGGACCTCGCACGGGGTCTCAGCTCATACGATCAAGGTGAAGTTTTAAAGTCCATAGTCTCCACTTTGCTGCAGCAGCCTGTTTGCTTGCTGCCCTCAGTTTCCCTCTGGAGAAAATGTCATCCTATGTGGATGAAAAACATTTTACATTATCTTAGCCTCTTGCTGTGCCTGAGATCTGTACACTGCAGTTTTATAGTCCAAAAGCTCAACTCTGTTGCAGTAGCCCATTTCCTTGATGCCCTTATTCTCTGCAAGTATTTGTGACTTTGTGTAGACACAAACCACTGATGGTCGCACAGATGCTCATGTTCGCTATGAACAGAACACTGCAGTTTTATACTCCACAGTCTCCACTTTGCTTTCTGCCCTCAGTCTTCTCATGGATAACATTTGTCGTCACCCCATGTGGGCATAAACCAGTGTTGCTTACATAGATGCTTTGCTAACATTATCTTAGCCTCTTACCACGCCTAATCTATGACCTTTGCAACTGCTAGGCATAGACCCCATAGTCACCAATTTCATTGCTGACCTCAGTCTCCTTTCGGATAAAATTTGTCACCCTATGTGGACGTAAACCACTTACTACTACTAACCTTAGCTTAGCCACTTGTGTTGCTTAAACTGTGGAAGCTGGAGCATATACTTCATAGTCTCCACTTTACGACCAAGGCCTGTTTCCTTGCTTCCCTTAAACCTCTCCTTGGATACAAATTGTCACCTCATGCATTACCTTAGCCTGTTTTGCTGCGTTAGCTATGGACACTGCAGTTTTATTCTCCACAATCTCCACTTTACTGCAGCACACTGTTTAATTTCTGCCCTCAGTCTCCTCTCGGATAATTGATTTTTTTTTTTTTTTTTTTCTTCAGTAACCCAGACCTGTGCCGTTCCGAGCTCTCGCTGGACGCCATGCTGCAAAGGACTTCCTCCAACTCGTCGTCGTCCTCCTCGCCCTCCTCCCAGGGTGGCTCGGTCGAGAGGAGAGGTACATTTTGTTTTCATAATGGCCGAGTGCCCTAAAACATTTGTCCCAACACTTTTTTTTTTTTTGTGTCAAGACGGTTTTCAGTGGCCATCTATCAGTTCTGCTCGGATCAACCTATCCGACGTGCCCTGTTAGTCAGTTAGCCTCTGGGGTGGCAACAGTAGATGGGAAATAAGAGGAGAAGAAGATAGATAGAAGCGTTGAGGGAAATGTCAAACAAAAGGCTTCGGGGATATGTTAAGATATGCGCGGATCTCCTTCTGAAAAGACACAGCGAGACAGCATAGCTTTTTCGTCCAATTTTGTACTAAAAGTAAAGACTGTAAAATGTATGTTTACATTAGTTACGTGTCACTGCTGTGTCAATTCAGTGCAAATGCTTTCGTACCAACAGGTCAGAGCAGACGGGAAGCATCATCATCATCAGCGGGAGCCAATCAGGAGGCCAAATCCAAACAGGAGGAGGGCCGTGAATCGAGCCGACCCAGCAGGCCCGCAGTGAGTCCCAACACACGAGCACACGCCAGATGATTGTACTCAAGTGTAGGAAATTCCTACAGCGAACCTGTTCTCTGCCTCTCTGTCTGTTTCCCTCCATCCTTCAGAGCTATAAGAAAGCCATAGATGAGGTCAGTGAGCCCCCTTTTTCCTCAGTCCCGAGGGGCACCACAACCCCAAGTCCGCCGATGTTGCACATACACACAGCGGAGAAGGCGGACGTTTGTGTGTGTGTGTGTGTGTATGTGTCACATCGGGCACATAAGCATCTGTGAATATCGTCCAACCCGTCGTCATGGTTACCGGTCAGGTGGCAGGCACATTAGCCGGCCCCACCGCCGGCGTGCATGGCCTGGTTTGAGCCGTCAAAGAACGACCCCGCCCCCACTACCACCTCACCATGTTGTGCTTTCAAATACTGACAGAAAGAAAAAAAACAAAACACTTTGACGAGCGCCTCTTTGGCTCAAATATGTATGAGGTTACTTGTGTGATGGTTCACTTGAGGTATGGGAAAAGTAAGAGTGTCTTTGCTGGTCTACTTTCAGGACCTCAGCGCTCTGGCTAAGGAACTGCGAGAGTTGAGGGTCGAGGAGGGGAGCCGGCCTCCGGTTAAGGTACAGGAGTAATCCATCACAATTTCAAATTGTTGTTTGAATTGGTTTGTATTCTAGGGGTTTCTCTTTTTGTTTTTATTTAAAAATAAATAAATTGGAAAAAATACTGTATTTTTCATCTATTTGAAATGCATGTATTTTTAAAATTACTGGTATTAGTGAGTCATATTTATTTTTTATTTTATTTATTTATTTTTACAACTAAATAACTAAAAAAACAAATTAGTCCTGAAATAATAATAATAATAATAATAATAATAATAAATAATAATAATTATTATTATGATAATAATTATTATGATGATGATGAAATGAGTGTTTTCCTGCTAACGTAGGTGACGGACTACTCATCGTCCAGCGAGGAGTCGGAGAGCAGCGACGAGGACGGCGAGACGGTGGGACACGATGGCACTGTGGCCGTGAGCGACATCCCTCGCATCATGTGAGCTGGTCCGACTCTAACCCTGTGTGTGCGCGTGCGTGTTTGTTTCCATAAGTGCACAAGAGTGACCTAATTGGAATATGTGCCACCGGCATTTGGACTTTGTAAACATGTCTTGCGCGCATGTTGCGCTGCAGGCCAGCCGTGCAAAACAGCAACGAGTCATACGGCGGACTGAGCGAGGACACCCTGGGAGAGCCCTACGGAAACTCCAAGGACGGCACGCTGGTCATGAGAGAGGTGAGCATCGTCGCAAACACCAAGAGAACCACTGACTGACCGACTGACTTCTTAAGGCCGAGGAGAAGAGGCGAGGCAGCCACGCCGAGAGCAACGGGTTTGGGAATCACGGTAACCACGGCAACCTGCCCGACCTGGTGCGACAGAGCAGCTCGCCCACCGCAGCGCCCACCGCCCTGCAGGAGCTGGGAGACATGCCCGAGGTCGTTGAACGTATCCAATCGCACTCGGGTTGCCACAAATAAGCTATTGCTGCTTCGTAGGGATTTAACTATATCCAAACATCACGATACGATAATTATCACGATATTGTGGGAGGTTGTCAATACAAAAAAAAGTCACAATACTGTGAAAAAAAAATGAGCTCACGCTAAAACAAACACACACTAATGTGCTTTTGTACAATGCAGCAATGAAAAATGTAAAATATAAATATTATATATAAAAAATATGTAAATAATATAATATATAATAATATAATATATAATAATATAATATATTGAAGCACCTAACTGCTAATACAAGCACACATTGAGTTCCTCCACATATTGACTCACTTCGCAAGCATATTACATTCCCCTTAATCTGACCGTTATTATTATTATGATTTTAAACATAGAAGGGCCAAACCATGCCTTGTGAAAATTAAACGGCACTAAAAAAAACTAGCCACCAGAGGGTGCTAGAACTGAACAAATGGAAATCAATCCGACTTTTTGAACAGATGTGCTACTTTTAATATCGATATTGTGGCAGTTTTAATATCACAATATCACGATATTGCTGTTATCGTTACATCCCTACTGCCTAGTGAAAATGTTTACATAATTCTAATTCAATAATGATAAAAAAAGATTCTACATTGTCATAAAATGCAATAAGTCAAGGTCTTTCAAAAATGTAAGAAAATACTGTTAAATTATTGTGAACAGTAAATTTCAAGGAAACAGTGAGATACAGAAAAAAATTATTTTCTTGTTAATTTATGTAAAAAAAGGGATATTAAAATAATCGATTCATGGTTTTATGAATCGATATCACGCTCGAAAAGGAAAATCGAGATTGATATTGAGTATTTTATTTTTTTAATTTATTTTTTAAACCCAGCCCTAATTTTAATGCATTCTTCTATCTTGCAGTTTGGCCTGGCCGGCTCCAAAGCATCTTTCACCCCATTTGTGGACCCTCGCGTCTACCAAACGTCCCCAAGCGACGAAAACGAGAACTCGGCAGCTGGTGAGCGTCGCGCTGTCCTTCGTAGTGAGCCATTCACCTCCTAGTTGTTCATCCCAAAAGCTGTTATTGAACTGCGCACGTCATCTTTGCCGCTACGGCAGCCATGTTCGCCAGTGAGCTGCTGCGGCAGGAGCAGGCCCGACTCAACGAAGCCAGGAAGATCTCGGTGGTCAACGTCAACCCCACCAACATCCGACCGCACAGCGACACGCCCGAGATCCGCAAGTACAAGAAGCGTTTCAACTCGGAGATCCTTTGTGCCGCGCTCTGGGGTACGGGTTCAACCTTAGCCCCCTGTCCCCAATATTTAGATACTTTATACATATGATGTTCATGCGTGCGTTCAGGTGTGAATCTTCTGGTGGGGACGGAGAACGGCCTCATGCTGCTCGACCGAAGCGGCCAGGGAAAAGTTTACAATCTGATCACCAGGCGACGTTTTCTTCAGATGGATGTGCTGGAGGGCCTCAACGTGCTCGTCACCATATCGGGTAGCTTGAATATTAGTTTAATTTGGTGTTTTTTGATTTGGGGGATTTTTAAAATTTTATTCTTTATTATTTATTTTTTTCATTGTATTTTGAGATTGTTTTTATTAGTTTTTTCTATTTTTTTGTGTCTACTTTAGAATTATTATTTTTGTAATATTTATGTCTGATTTATGTTCAACAAAACAAAAATTACACCTTGTGTATTTGAAACAATCGCCACTAGCTTAACGCTAGCGCATAATGGAAAACGTCATTGACTGGCTAGCAGGTAGTATTGATAGATGGGGCCTTATTTTTAAGCAATGTAAACTGTGGAGCAAGTCATCAAAATACATTGTGATACTCACGGGGCATATATTCTTTATCCTCTGCGAAGAAACAGATCTGTGCAGCCCAAAAAGGGCAAAGCTGAGCGACTTTTCTGACTTAGTAGAATATGCCTCTTATATTTTATTTTCCAACATTTATTTATTTTTTTTGTACTAAACTTGTATATGTAATACGTTGAATTGGTTGCAGTTTTAATAGTTACACTATGAATAATGTTATGGTGGCTTACAATATTTAATTCATTATTTAGAAATTAAAAAAAAAAAAATCCAAAATTTTACTTGTGCAGTCAAAACTCTCTCTCTCTCTTTGTGGCAGGGAAAAAGAACAAGCTGCGAGTTTACTACCTGTCGTGGCTGAGGAACAGAATACTGCACAACGACCCCGAAGTGGAGAAGAAGCAAGGCTGGATCACAGTCGGAGAGCTGGAAGGATGCGTGCATTATAAAGTCGGTAAGCAGGAGGCCACTCGTCGTCGGACGTATGCGCCCGATTGTAACATAGTGTAACGTGTCGTCACCGCACATGAGAATGCTTCTAATGCATGTGTGTCGTGCTTCCAGTTAAGTACGAGAGGATCAAGTTCCTGGTGATTGCGCTGAAGAACTCGGTGGAGATCTACGCCTGGGCCCCCAAGCCATACCACAAGTTCATGGCCTTTAAGGTACGCGATACTGTGATTCTCAAAAGTGATGGGCTCCCTCTAGTAGTACGCAAAGACATCACTGAATGCAATTTTCAAACGGCACCTTGGAGTATTTACATAATATATAATAGGAAGTAATTGAGTACACAAGAAGTAGTTAGATTACTTTGAAGGGGTTTTTCAGTAGATTTAAAAGTATTTACTTTAGTTTTAGGGTGTATTGCATATATGGAGTATTTAAATAACTTTTAGGAAGTATTTGAGTACATCAGGGAGTGTTTAAATTACTTTAAGGTCATGCTTCCGTAAATTTCAAACTACTAAGTGCTACTCTTAAGGGAGTATTTCCATACAGGCAGACCCGTCACCAGAAAGAAATTGTAGGGGGGGGCATTACCTTTTTTTGGGGGGGGGCACACTTTATCAACCTAAATCTTTTTTTTTTTTTTTTTTTTTTTTTTTTTTTTTTTGAAGAGCTCAGAATTGTTCATTCGGTAGTCTTACCGATTCAACGTCTTGTCATCATTGCTCTTTTCCTTTTTTTTTTTTTTTTTTTTTTTTTTTTTTTTTTTTTTTGTGTGTGTGTATGTGTGCGTGCGTTTGCGTGCGTGCGTTTGCGTGCGTGCGTGCGTTTGCGTGTGTGCGTTTGCGTGCGTTTGCGTGCGTGCGTGCAAATACGTATAAATTTATACTCATTCATTCACCTAAAACCTTATAAATATCCCATTACCCTTCGCCTTAACCAGGTACTTCAGAATCTTGCCAGAGTCGTGAGATTTAAATGGTCAGGAGACCAGAGAAAAGGTCAGAAAAAAAAGAAATAAAGAGAAAAGAAAGGTAAATCAAAGTGACATCCAGCACCGACCAAACACTTCCTGCCTTCCCCATGATTACAAAATCAAAGTCTTACGCCAACCCCGGAAGCCTCTAAATTCCAGCAAATTTAGCGAGATCTCAAGAGCCCAGAGGAAAAACTAAAGAGAGGAAGGAGGGAAGGATCGATAAGGCAGAGTGAGATCAATAGAAGCCAGTACATCCAATCCATCAAAGTGAAGTCCAGCACCAACAAGACCCCTCCTGCGTGGTTACAAAACCGGAGTCTTATGCCAACCCCAGAAACCTCATACTTCTAATAAATTAAGATCTCAAGTGACCAGAGGAAAAACTAAAGAGAGGAAGGAGGGAAGGATAGATAAAGAAAAGTGAGAACCACAGACACCAGCACCAACTGATTCAAGGGGCTGTGGGAGGGAGAGGGTACTTCTGTTGAGTTTCAGTAGATGCTGGTGCGACGGATCTGGCATGCATAAGGACCACCACCAAAGAGAGAAGCCGTCAACCGCGGTCCAGCAAAGCGAGCACCCCCCCCCCCCCCCCCCCCCCACCCCCCCCGGAATCCCCAGGCCGCGGCAGCACCAAGGCCACCCCCAAGCCACCCGAGCGGACACCGGTCAGCGAGCCGACCCAGATACCCGGAACACCCCCGCCCCAGCCCCGGCCCACACCCCCGAGCCCAAGGCCGCAGAACGAGGCCCAGCGGGCCCCCACAGCGCCCCACCGGTCCCCAGCCCCCATCCCCCCACGACCCCCCCGCACCCCACCCAAACCCGCCATCCACCACGACCCAGGCCCCACCACCCCCGACCCCCAAACCCCCGAACACACCCCGACCCCCAGCACCCAACCCCCCACCCACCCATACCTCCACCCCCCCCCCAAACAAGCCGCCCCCCCCCGACGGCCGCCACCCCCCCCCCGCGAACCCGGCCCCCCGCGAGAACCCCCCACCCCCCCCCGGAAACCGGCACCGGGCAGCAGCGCAGAGAGGGAAGATGTGCCCACCCCACCTCCAGCCGCGCGAGATTTGCACCGCGGCGGGAGGGGGGAAGCAGAGGAGGAAGCACCAGGGGAGAAGGCGGGACACCAGAACACCGAGCCCGGTGGGGAGAGGCCCCGGTCGTCACGCCAGAGTACAAGTGACACCTAACCCTGTTACTGAGTCCGCCAGCTCGCCGACTGGCGAGCTCTACCCTTACACCGTGAATGTGGCCCCACCCAGTGTATATACAAGTGTGTGCGTGTGGTGCATTAAAATTGGGAGCAGGTGAGTCGGAGCAGAGGGAAAAAATTTCCCCTACTCCGACACACCCGTATCCCCCCCCAAAAAATGAATATGTATATGTGTGGTGCATTAAAAAAAGGGAATGGAGGGACAAAGTGGTGGGGCAGGGACACAAATGGGGGGGACCACAGCGCTGCCAGGCACTGCAGTCCATCCCCTCTGATGGCTCCCCGCCCCAACTCACCCCTCCCCTTGGACGTGAGGTGCATTAAAATTGGAGGGGAGTTGAAGGGTGAAGACGGTGTTTCCACCCTTCCCCACCCCACCAAGAAATGTGTTGTGTGCCCTATGTGTATATTTACAAAGTGTATAGTGCAAGCTAGTGAAGTGAGTAAGAGGAGCGACCAGCGGGGCCTCACCCAACCCGGCGGGTGTAGGTGGCACGCCCGCCCCCCAGCACCCCCACCCCCCGCCGCCCCCCACCTCATCCACCCGGCACCACAATGGGCGGACAGCCAGCGCAGCAGGGCTACCGGACAGCCCACCAGCCACCGGGGCCCGCCCGGGGCACCAGGAGTTATACCGGAGCGGGGCAGGCCCCAAACCCTCGCCCGGCCCCCGGAGCCCGACGCCCGGGCCGGGGAGGGAGCCCCAGGCCCAGGGAGAGGGAGGGGGAGGGGCCGCAGGGCAGACAGGGAAGGGGGGGGGGGGGGCGGGGGAAGCGGGGAGAAGACGACAAGAAGGCGAAAGGGCGGCTGCAGGGCAGGAGGCGGGGGGGGAGAGGAGGAGGGAGGGCGACAAGGGAAAAGGGACCGGGAGGCAGAGGAGGATGGGCGGGAGGAGGCGAGGAGGGAGAGGCGACGGGGGGGAGGAAGGGGGAGGGGAGAGGGAACCACGGGGCACACCGGAGGCCCACCCACCCCGAACCGCGCCGCCGGGCACGGAGCAGCGGACCGCGCCGGGACGGCACCGCCCCGGGCACCAGGGGAAGCACCCCAACACCGCACCCCACAGGGGGCCCAGGGAGCGGCCAAGACGCAACCGCCACCGAGCAGACAACGGGGGGGGGGGGCAGAACCACCCCCGCCCGACCACAGGGGACGGCGTCAAGAAAATTGACTAATTAGCATGCAGTAACACCAAGTGTTGATGCTTAGTGCCCACTAGAAATAGATCTTAAGGAGTTATTGAGTATAGTGTCGTATAGTGTGGTATGCTCGAGCCCACTAGCAGCAACTAGGTTCCTGACTATATAAAAATAAAAACAATCAGATACAAAATACCAAATACAGGAGCAGCGAAAACAGAAGTTGTAACGATGTGGTGGCTCTCGTTAACAGGCAGAATCTTGGCAGGATTAAGTTGCCAAATTGAGATTAAAATATTCTATGTACATAGACCATATTTGTTTAAATCTTGATACTTGATTTTTATTTAAGGCAGAGATTTTTTCCATTGAGATATAATTTATTAGTAAGTTTAACCAGTGGTCGATATTTAGAGATTGTTTATTTTTCCAATTGACAAGGATTATTTTTTTAGCAATAGTAAGGGCTATAAATATAGATTGAGATTGTTTACATGGTCGCTCAGTTATTGTTAAGTCACCTAGTAAACACAGTCTTGGAGATAAAGGAAGCCTACAGTTTAATATATCAGCGAGCTTTTCCAAGATTTTAGTCCAGAAATGCAGCACTGGAGTACATGACCATAAAGCATGAAGATAAGTATCGGCAGTGTTTTGTGAGCACTGGAGACAAATGTCGGAGTCAGAGAGTCCCATTTTTTTCATCATATATTGTGTAATATATGTTCTATGAAGTATCTTATATTGGATAAGTTGCAAATTTGTCTGTTTGGTCATTTTAAATACATTTTCACAGATTTGGGTCCAAAAGTCTGGTTCCGGAACTATAGACAAGTCTTTTTCCCATTTTAAAGTCGGTAAATACGTTTTATTTGTGTATAAAAATAACTTATATATTTTTGATATTTTCTTTATTGTTGTTGGAGAAAGCTTTATAATATCTTTAGCTAAGACAGGCAGTTGGAGCGTATCTTGAAGTGTTGGGATTTGTTTCTTAACCATATTTTTAACTTGCAGATAATGTAAGAAATTTCCCTTTTTTATTTCATATTTCTGGACCAAGTTTGTATATGATATAAACTTATTATCTGAGAAAAGATGATGAAGGTGTGTAATTCCTTTCTGCTCCCATAGGCTTAAATGGAACGACTGATTATTAAGTTGAAAGTCGGGGTTATGCCAAATGGGAGAGAGCCCACAGGGCGCCAATTGGGAGTTTGTAATTTCTAATGCCTTCCACCAGGCAGTCAGGGTGGCGGCTATCATTGGGTTTTTAAAACAATTATGTCGTCTTATTGATTTTGTAATAAAGAGTAAATCTGACAGTCTAAGATTATTACAATCCTTCTGCTCCAATTCCAACCAACAGTTAGTATCTCTGTTGGGTTGTGTCCATAGCACAAGATATTGTAGTTGATTAGCTAGATAATAGTACATAAAGTTTGGTGCCTCTAAACCTCCTTTAGATTTACTTTCCTGAAGAGTAGATAGACTAATTTTGGCTTTTTTTTTATTCCAATAGAATTTTATGATAGCAGAGTCCAGCGATTGGAACCAGTTAGACGTAGGTTCAACGTCAACCTAAATCTAATGTTCATCAGGTTGAACAGCGGCATTGGGACAACTGTAAAAGTGTTCAGAAATATTTTCTGTCACTTGAAAGCGGCAGTTCGTTCTGAAATCTAAAAGACAAACTGAAAAAAAAATGTGCAGTTCATTTTGCATTTATTCAACTCAAAAGTTCATTTGAAACAAATCCACTCTTCACTTCTGTAAACAACTATGTCCGAATGAATGACTCTGTGACCCAGCCCCTTCTATCTGGAATTGGCTAGCAGTTGCCTTCATTTGCGTGTTGGATTAGGGCTGTACGATATGGACAAAATTTCCTTTCATTTTTGCCAGACATCTCTATTCTTTGATCTTTGACTCAGCATGAGACTTCATATCATTTTACTTTTTTTATGGTGCCTTCTGTATTTTGTGTTATTTTATTTCTATGCTTGTACAGATTTTTTTTTTTTTTATTTGCGTGTATACTTATCTACTTATATTTACTCTAATTAATTTTATTTTGTGTTATTTTATTTCACTTGTGTCTACTAAAAGACTAATTTCTATTCCATGCACAGCACTTTGTATGCAGCAATGGCTGTTTTAAAGTGATTTAGAAATAAGGTTGAGTTATGTCGATGATATACAGAAACAACATATGGGTTCAGTGAAAAACTAAGCAGAATATCAATCCAAAAGGATGTGTAAAGTGCTGTTTTTTTTAATTAGAACTTAGTGACAGTCATCAACATGAACAAACTTGGCAATAAAAAAGAGAATTCAACTCACATTGTACTGCAACTGCTTTAGTGATAAATAATTTTATGCTCCATAGTTGTTGTTGTGTATGTGTGACTGCTTGGGTCTGTTAACAGCATACTGTGTATTGCTACAATTCATCCGTGCTGTGTGGCTTGACTAATTAAAATAAAAGTTTGACACTCACTTGTAAACGTAACCAGTGGACTCAGGATTCCCATTGATGTCAACTGTGTCATCCTGGATCGAGGTTTGGCATTTGGTGGCTTCCATTAAAGCGGCACGACGTGCTCACTGCTCAGTCTTTGTCCCAGCGTCAGCCGGCAAATGCGCATTATCTACCCGGAAGTAGATTTGGCTAAGGCACGTCTGCAGAGCGCGCGTCTCCCCAGGCCCCCACCCCACCCCATCCCTCCTGATCCTGATTGTCATTGGCTCGCTTAGTTGTCAATCACAGCCAAACTTGAAAGGAGGTATGTGGTTGGCTGGCACGCCATGCTTGACTTAAAACAGAAGGCGCAAGTTTACGTGACTGATAGGACGAATAGTTGGTGAGTCATCTTGCTAGGGCGGGCACGGCTGACTGACAGGGCGGGCACGGACCCCCAAGGCCCGCCCATGGCGACGGGTCCGCATACAGGAGTATTTAGATACATTGCAGTATGTATTTCAGGAGATTCAATAGTAACTTAGCAGTATTTTGTCAATTAAAGAGTATTTTGGTAACGTTTAGAAAGTATTTGAGTACATCAAGAGGTGTTTCGATAGCAATGAGTGGGCATTTTAGTCTTTACTTTTATTGAGATTTTACATACATCTAGGAGTATTTATGTACATGAACGCTTTGGCCGACAACACTAGTGTCTCTTAATGTTGGTCGTTAAGGTAGTACTTGAAGAGCCAAGTATTTTTATTTCTTTTTTTTTTTTTGTCGTGCCACTTGTGTGAAAGTTACTTTTTGTGGAAAAATCCTGTTTACAGTATGTCTGTACATTTGGAGAACGGTTCTTACGTTACACTTGTTAAAACGTCCGACGCTCAATTTTGCCTTTCCTTTCGAACGTTGGCAGTCATTCGCCGAGCTGCAGCACCGCCCTCAGCTCGTCGACCTGACGGTGGAGGAAGGCCAGAGGTTAAAGGTCATCTACGGCTCGAGCGTGGGCTTCCACGTCATCGACGTCGACTCGGGCAACCCGTACGACATCTACATCCCGTCGCACGTAAGTCATCGGCAAAGTGTTGAACCCGTTCCAACGTTGTCGCTAACCGACTTCTACGTATGCAAGTCGACAGTCTTGTCTATGAAATTCTTAAATAAAATACTATTTCAAATTGTCTTAATGAAAACATTTAAAATCCCGTTTTGATTTTTTTGTTTTATATATTTATTTAAAAAAATGATAAATACTACAGAAGTGTATTGCATTCACTTGAAAAAAAAAACTTTTTCTGACTTAATTTTTTGGGGAGCTTTGTTTTTTTTTTAGTAATTTTTTTTCTGTTTTTCTGAATATTTTTTTCCTGTTTTACTGAATATATTTTTTTCTGTCATAAAAAAATACATCCGAAAAACAGGGGAAAATTATTCAGAAAAACAGAAAAAATAATTCCTCAGAAAAACTGGAGGGGAAATATTATTCAGGAAAATAGAAAAAAACAAAAATCCTAAAAACAGAAAAAAAATATTCCAAAAAAACAGAGCACCAACATCTGTTTTTCAGAGTATTTATTTATTTTTTACTTCTGAACTCCAAGTGACTTGTTTCAGACCACTGACCTGTATATATGACTGAATAGCCGATAGACCATACACGCTAGTTCAAGCCGTTGAAGTCACTGAGCGGCCATCTTGTTACTCCTACCTCACAAGCAGACTACTGTGTAAACTATAAGGTATGCGTACAGATGAGACATATGCAGCTCGTAGGCAGTTAGTATAAGGCCAGAGGCGGGGTTGGTGTATTGTTCTGTTTATTTATTTTTTTTTTTATTTTTTTTTTCTTTGTTAAAAAAAAATAGTGACCACCCCGGCACAAAACCCCCACCCCGCCTCCGGCCTTACACTAACTGCCTACGAGCTGTATATGTCTCATCTGTACATATAGTTTATACAGTAGTCTGCTCGTGACGTGGGACTAACAAGATGGCCACCCTGTGATTTCAACGGCTTGCACTGGCGTGTATGGGCTCTCGGCTATCAAGTCATATATGCAGGTCAGTGGTCTGCAACAAGTCACTTGGAGTTCAGAGGTTAAAAAAAAAAAATAATACTCTGAAAAACAGAAGTTGGTGCTCTGTTTTTTTTGAATATTTTTTTTTCAGTTTTTTTTTTTTTGAATAATTTTTTCCCCCCTGATTTTCGGAGTAATTTTTTTTTTCTGTTTTTCAGATTTTTTTATTTTTTTTATGACAGAAAAAAAAATTCAGCAAAACAGAAAAACAGAAAAAAAAAATACTCAAAAAACAAAGCTCCCCCAAAAAATTAGTCAGAAAAACAGTTTGTTTTTTTTCAAGTGAATGCAATATGCTTCCGTAAAAAATCCCACTTAATTATCCTGTTGATTATAATTATTTCCTTTAATACAAAAAAAATTACAATTTCTATGACGTTTTTGTGATGAAAATTCAGTATTTAATCTATTTTAATCACATGTTCAATTTCAAACCATGTTTATTATTTCACTTTAATTAAAAAAAAAAAAAGTAATTATGAAAACACTACTTAAAATTCCAATTTGTGTTTCATGGCTGCCTGGAATTTCATCCCAAGTGTTTATATTCAACGAGCAGGGACTATAAAATCTCAGCCCAATGCATTATTCACGTCCACCTCCTCTTTCTCCTGCTCCTTCCCTGCCAATTGTGTTTTTCTTACAGTGTGCCAAAGAGACCAAGGTGACACGCTGCCCTCCTCCTCCTTTCCACCTCTTGTGTAGATGTACAGATGTGTTGCTGTGTTTTGTAGATGGATAGTCCAAAAGCGCCCTAGTTGAAACATAGCATTGTGCTAACTTCGTGTCCATGTGCAGTCCACTTGTAGAAGTGCATAGATTACGTACAGTATCAGAAAATAATAACGGATGGGATGAAGCTCATCACATAAAACACAAGCATATAATTCTGGCACTAAGCAAAAAAATGAACCTGATATAAATGGAATTGAATTTACCATAATACAATTTTTAATGTATTTTTTTTATTTTATAAAGTATTTTTATTTTTTATTTTTTTTAATAGCTTTAATCGGCCGTTAATATTGGCCAGCTGTCGGGCCCTAATATATATTTAGCAGTCTACAGTAACTATATAAAATCCCATTATTTGATATACAGATTCCTTTTTTATTTTTTTATGATTGACAAATATTCGTGTATATTAAATCGGCAAACAATTTTCATTATTGTAAAAGAAAATGAAATGAGAAATTTAAAATTCCATTTGCAGTTTATTACCTGATAAATATTTGTACTTATGTGTGTCATCAAATTCAACCACCAAACAATTTCAAATGCCAATTTTAGTTGGCATTTAAGTTTTTTTAAATTAAGTTTTATTTGTATGGTTTTTTTTCCCCCTAAATCAGCAAACAATTCCAGTTTGACTTTCACAACAGACCAATATTTCATTTTCATGTGGAAATGTTCAAGGTATAGTAATATTTTTATATGAGTATAATAAATGTAACAAATGAAGCAATTATTTTATATAAATAAAAAAGTATAAATGATGTGTTGGGTTGAGATGAGTTTTGTCTCCGTATTGTCACTCACTCGTGTGTCGTACTGATTTTGTCCTTTCATGTTTCAATCTACCCTACTAATTCCTTTGTATGTTTTTAAATATATATATATATATATATATATATATATATATATATATATATATATATATATATATATATATATATATATATATATATATATATATATATATATATATACACACACACACACACAATATGTTCATCTGGCAGATTCACGCCTGCTATATATTTTAATTGGGGGGTGATTGGGGGGAAAAAAATGCATTAAATTTGTATTTTGATGTCAAATGTATTACAGGCAGCTTTTACTGCGCGTCGGCAAACACGCTTACAGGGGGGATTAAACCAGAAATATGGCTTTAAATACCCAACTGGGATATTTTAATCGGATCGGGATTACGATTACATTTGACGGCTTTTGACGTCCTCAAATGTGTATGCGTGCGTGTGTGTCAGATTCAGAGCCAGGTGACGCCGCACGCCATCGTGGTGCTGCCCAAGACGGACGGCATGGAGATGCTGCTGTGCTACGAGGACGAGGGCGTCTACGTCAACACCTACGGCAGGATCACCAAAGACGTCGTGCTGCAGTGGGGGGAGATGCCCACCTCCGTTGGTAAGTGCATGTTTTTGTGTGTGGTGTCTTAAAAAAAACAAAGGTAAGGCAACAGAGCTCTAAACTAACTTTTCCAATGGTAGCACTGGTGCGAGGAACATTTTTAGTTGGTCGCACAGCACAGGATTTGGTCGCACCATTTTTTGTGGAGGTACAGCATGACCTTAGGCATACGCAACTCGATATATTTGCAAAATATTTTATTGAAACGCGAGGTTTGCCTGCAACAGCAGTGGCTATCAAAGCAAGTCAATCATTTCATTGTGAATGTTATACAAATGGAGATCAGGGGAAGAAACCTCGCACTTGCAAACTTTAAGTGCTCAGCTGAGATGCCATCCAAACCAATAGCCTTGTTATTTGACAAATTGGAGATAGCGTACAGTACTTCATGACAAAGGATTGTATCTGAGCTGTCAACATCATTCACACAGTAAGTGTTACTCTGTACACAATTAAATAACTTTAAATAATGTTGCCGCCAAAACTCCAAGATAATATCTGTTCCAGTTTTGCCATCAACAGCACATGGTAGAGAGTTTTTTGTTTTCATGGCCCTAACCTCCTTCCAAAATTCATATGTATTGTTACACTGCAGTTTTCTGGCCATAGATTCAGCTCTCATTGCCTGCTCATTCTTTACAATGAAGAGTAGTTCATATTTATATTGTGCATTACTGACCCTCTTGTACTCATAAGTTGGACCACATCTTGGCCTTGCAGCCAATATCCACTCTGGAAGCATCACCTACCTTTGCATAGAATTCTGCCACATGAGAATTCCATCCCGGTTATACTTTCTTTTTAAATGTAGGCTTTTGCAAACATTTACTTGACCTAATCAATGAATCAATTATATCCTCATACATAGAAGAAATAGCTGGTATATGATCAGAGTCTTGCAGTTATTATCTCTTCACACGACTGCTTCTCGAGGCAGGTGTATATTTTTCTAATAAGATGTCTGTACTTATACAATATGAAACAATGTCTTCTTGTGCGAGAGAACTCCAATCCAAATACAGTCTATTTTCATGACAACAGTTTTGCGTTAGAGGCAACAATTGATAATTTATCTCCAATCCAAATGGTAAATGGTCAGTTGTTGATACATCACAAAGAATGTTCATGTCTGTCAGAGAAGCATGTGCATATATAAAGTGCTTTCTCAAAAATATAAAATATACTGAAAATATTTCTTATTCACAACATTTTAAGAAATAATTACACATACCATGAGGGAAATTAGTTTCTATTTTTTTTAAATCTAAAAATATGGGGAAAAAAAACAAACTTAAACACTAACACGGAGAAGAAACAGAAAGGAAAAAAAGTTATTTTTTCCTTAAAAAATTAAAAATAAGATTTATAAAATTTAAAAATCCGAATTTAAAAGGCTTCAATAGCTGATACTTGTTTTTTGTTGAGTAATGTGTTTTGTTTTGTTTTGTTTTTTTCCCTTTTATTCTGCAGCCTACATCCACTCCAATCAAATCATGGGCTGGGGCGAGAAAGCCATCGAGATCCGCTCGGTGGAGACGGGCCACCTGGATGGAGTCTTCATGCACAAGCGGGCCCAGAGACTCAAGTTCCTGTGCGAGCGCAACGACAAAGTACGCGCACACACATTGACAAATTGTGAAGTTGTCACATCAGCTCTATTTGGCGGAAACCTTTTTTTTATATGTGTGCGTTCATAATAAACAATCAGGAAGTCAGGAACATCACGTTGCTAAAGTAACGTGCAGGAAGAAGACGTTTTTGCTGAAGTCACCGGATTCCACATGCCTGTAATTTCCATTTCTGTCGCTTGTCAGGTGTTCTTCGCGTCGGTGCGCTCGGGAGGCAGCAGCCAAGTGTTCTTCATGACCCTCAACAGGAACTCCATGATGAACTGGTGAAGGCCCCGCCCCCCTCGGTCCAGCCTTGCTCTCCCATTGGCTGTTGACCTCTTCCTCCTTTTTTGCACACTTTGCCTCCTCCTCCTCTTCCTCTTCCCGCCGTGCCGCCCGTCATGACTTGAAACAAACACACCGGGGGCAGCCGAGGGACCACTTGATCGTCTCCTCTTCTTCCTCCTCTTCCTCTTCTTCCTCCTCCCGCCAACTCAAAAGATGACGTCCGCGTCCCTTTAAGAAGAAAATCGCACACTTCCAAACCCCCTTGGTGTCTTTCCTCTCCTCTTTGTCGTCCTTCCACTCTTCAAAGGTGCTGCATCAGACTTGAGCTGTCAATCAACAATGAGCGCCTGTGTGAAACTTTACAGCACACGCCTGCCCCCGAATAAATTATGTGCGCGTGCGTACATGGGTGCGAGTTCCAATTCCGAGATTGACATCTCGGAGATGGGGGGGGGAAAAAAGTCAGTGGTGTGCGTCCATGTGCAGGTTTTTGTTTTGAGCAGGAAACAAAAGTGGCTACAATTGTATCCCACCGCCACAGTTCATTATTCTTTGGCGATAGATTGCTGTTTAGGTGAGACAGGAACAGGAACGTCAGGTGCAAGAACCTTGTTAACGTCACCCGAGAAGATGAAAAGCTTTGCTATGATAACTTGTGAGCAACGACGACGTTACCAAAGTCACCTGTGAGGATCAGGAACATTGGCCTGTCAGGAACAGGAACTTTAGGAGAGTTGCTTGTCAGGCACAAGACGTTTGGCATAAGTTACCTAGCCGGAACAAGAACATTGCTAATGTCAACATGTGAAGAACAAGAACAACCTGTCAGGAACAAGAACTTTAAGAAAGATAATTATCAGGAACTAGGGGTGTTAAAAAAAATCGATTCGGCAATATATCGCGATACTACATCGCGCGATTCTCGAATCGATTCAATAATCGGCAGAATCGATGTTTTTTTTTTTTTTTTTTTAGGATTCACACCTTGAGCATGGAAGAATGTTATATGAACGGAACATTAAGCGTTAATATTTTTATTTTAATGCTGTTCAAACATGAAACAGATTACAACCTCTATAAGACTGAAATTTCAGATAAATAAATAATACATTTTCATATAAATCTTACACTCTACAAGCTTACTGATTAGTATTTTCCAAATTTGAATGAAAAAAAATCGCAACAATCGACTTATAAATTCGTATCGGGATTAATCGGTATCGAATCGAATCGTGACCTGTGAATCGTGATACGAATCGAATCGTCAGGTACTAGGCAATTCACACCCCTATCAGGAACAAGAAATTTAGTAAAGGTGCTTATCAAGAACCAGACTTTTGGTAAAAATCACCTTTCAGGAACAAGAGCTTTAGGTAAGACATTTACCAGGAACAACACCTTTTTTTTAAAGTCAACTTGGCAGGAACAAGAACTTTAGGAAAGACACTATCAGGAACAAGCGTTTTTCTAACGTAACTTAGGAGGAACAAGAGTTTTGTGAAAGTTACCAGTTAGGAGTAAGAACTTTCCTGAAGTCCAAGACAAACATTTGTCAGGAACAGGAATTCAGGAACAAGAACTTGGCTAAACTCCCATGTGAAGAACAAAAACGCTCAGGAACAGGAAAAATTTAAAGTCACCTGTCAGAAATACAAAATTTCCTCAAGTGTCAGGAACAAAAACTCCGCTTAAGTAACCTGCAGTAACAAGAACTTACCTATAGTGTCAGGAACAGGAACGTTGTTAAGATTACTTCCCAGAAAAATGATCTTCGTGAAGTCACAAGTCAACAATAAGTTTAGGATCGTCATCAGTCTTGAGCTTTGCTAAAGCCACCAGTCAGCAACAACAACATCGGTAACATCAGACATGACGTTTTAGGTGTCAGGAACCTGAACATTCGGACTGCCACTTGTCAGGAACAAAAATTGAAACAATCCGTACAGCTGCAGAAACAAGAACTTTGGTAAAGTCAACATAATTTCGATGGTCATCCTAATCTGTCGTGAAATAAGAACGTCATGAAAGTCACTTGTCAGGAACAAGCACTCTGCTAAAGTAACCTGCAGGAGCAAGAACCTTTCTAAATTGGCAGGAACAATAACTTGTCTCTTGGGCATTCATGATCGGTGAAGTTTCAAACAAACAAATAAACAAACACCCAAATGATGTGATGTGGGATACATTGTGGGTGGTCTACTTTTTTTTTTTTGTAGTTGCGTTGGATTCGCGTTAACAGGTTTGAAAATCTTTTGTTAATTATCGCTAGTGAAGGCGAGCTAACGAACACCTCAACCATGTCGTCGTGTACTGTACTAAAAAATGGCTGTAGATGCACAACAGGCTAACAGGCTAACGGTTTAGCAATAAAGAGCCCAGCGGTCTTCCCACTGTGCGTGTATGTGTGCGTTGCCCGTTCCGGTCAATACACGGAGAACTCGCGGACAAAACTACTGTAGTGTTTTCATTTTTCTTCTTCCTGCTTTATTTTGAAAAGACTAATCGTCCTGTTTGGGGATTTGTTTTGTTTTGTAAAAGAGACACTGGATGAGAAATAAATGCAAGAGTAGAGCCATGCTGCTGCTGTGTATGTTCTTGAGTGGTTTTGTTGCAACCGCGCAAAAAATCAGCTGTCAGGAACAATTCATTTGATGAAATAACTTCAGGATCAAAACTTTGCGAACGTCACCTCTCGGCAACAATTAATTTAAGTCACCTATCTGGAACAATGACAAAATCATCTGACAGGAACAAGAACCTTGCTTATACGTCACTTGCCAGGAACAAGAAATTCGTGAAAGTCACTTGGCAAAAATAAGTTGGATGAATTAATGTGTCTGGAACAGGGTTATTATAGTTTTGGAATTTTTTATTTTAGTTAGATTTAATTTTGTTTTGAGTATTGTTTTTTAAATTTATTTAGTTTTAATTAGTTTTCAGGGTGGTTCTGTTAGTTTTTATTAGTTTTAGTTAATAAATGCTTCGTTCTAGTTTAGCTTTAGTTAGTTTCAGTATTGTTTTTAGTTCTTTTTTTTTTTTTTTATGCGTATTGCTTGTGCACATTATTTAAAAACCACCATGGGAGCGACGTCATGTGAAGGTGTTTCTATTGGCTGCTGCCAGTTGATGTCACTTCTGTGTGACACTTTCAAACGTCCTTTTTCTGGTTAATATCAAAATAAATCTACTTAAAATCACATTTAATATCATCCCCAAGGGATCATGTATTAAATTTAGGGATGGGCGAGTACCGATACCAGGTATCGGTATCGGGCCGATACCAGCCTTTTTTCAAGTACTCGAGTACTCGTGACACAGACGAGTACAAGCGACCGATGGCAGAGGGGGAAGACGTTAAGTGAGTCCTCCTTGCCTGTAACTGGCGCTAGCTTGCAGCAGTTTTTCCACTAAAACCACCGGTTTGGAAATACTTCAAAATTGTGAATCTTAAACTAAAAGAGCATTTTTGTGTTTTATTTTGAGCGTTAAGACTATTGAAGAGTGACTGTGCTGTTTTGTTTAGTTTTTTTTTTTGTCAAAATTAAAGTAAGTATATTTGTTTAAAAATATCTTAGTGATTTTTTTTAATTGTCAAAATGTACTACTGGTATGGGCACTTGGTATCGGTATCTGTGAGTGCTGAGGGTCTGAGTATCGGTATCGGTCTGAAAAAAAGTGGTATCGAACATCTCTAATTAAATAAACTACCAAAGACTAAAATGAATGACATTTTTGCTATAATTAGTTAGTTTTAGTTTTGTAAACATAAAATGTAGTTTCAGTTAGTTCTCGATTTTAAAAAAAAAAAGCATTTTCGTTTTGATTTTATTTTGTTAACGAAATTGTTTTTTCAAGTTTACTTTTTTTTGTTTTTTTTTTTTAGTTGACTAAAATAACCTTGGTCTGGGAACAAGAACTTTGCTAAAGTTACCTCCCTGTCAGTAACATTAACGAGCGAAAGTCACTTGTCAGGAGCAACAATTTTTCAGGAACAAGAACCTTGCTAACATAACCTGCAGGAACAGCGTCTCATGCTAAATTCACTTTGTCAGGAGCAAGAACTTCAACATCACCTTTCATGACCGAGGACTTTGGAACGAAAATGTTTGAACTAGTACAAAATGATCGAGAATTGAACACTGACTTCGGAAAGGTGTCACTTTTAGTCTCCTTGGGTCTCAACACAGTGTTGTTGATACAGCTGATCATGTTGAATAGGTATGAAACGTGGGTAGGATTAAATAGATAGTCCTAAAAGGGTTCAGGTCTTGGAAGAAAGGAGTTATTTAGTGGTAATGATGGGGGAGGGGGGGCCCAAAGATCAATCCTTGGACCCCTTTGGAACATTTTACTCCAGTCCCAGACTTTACACGGGCTTGCAATGCTTTAGGTTCACAATGCATGAAAGAAATGCTAACGGAATATAAATCCAGCAGGGTTCTGAGGTCTGCAGAGAAGGATGCCAGAGTTCAAAGTAAACATGGTGAATCAGCATTTAGCTGTTACGCTGCACAGAAATGAAACAAGCTGCCGTTGGAAGTGAATTCGGCCGCAAGTATAAATGCTAAAAGCGTAAATATATTTACTTGCCTTTAATGTCAAGTTAATTTTATCTGTAAATTGCACTTGTAATTATGTGAAGCACATTGAGTTGCCGTGTGTATGAAATGTGTTATTTAATTGAAGCTGCATTATCTAAAGCTTTAATCTGCAGGAACAAGACCCTCTCTAAGGTAACCTCTTCGGAGCAATGACGTGTGTGCGTGTGCGTGCTTGTGCGTGTTTGTCCTTTGGGTTCATTACACTCAGCACCATAATCTTTTGCTTCTTTTTTTTTTTATTTGTGTGTTCATTTATCGTTGTCCTGCTTTGATTTGAAATGGCAAATCTTCCTGTTTCTGGATTTTAGTTTTATAAACAAGACTGGAAAAGAAATAAATGAAAGAGAAGAGTCATGCTGCTCAGTCAGTCTTTTTTTTTTTTTTTTCACGCGTCAGACTTTGGTCACCTTGTCTGAGTGTATCATTAACCAGACTGTGATTGTGTTAGCTACTGATGATTATTTATTTATTTTTTTTGCAGGCTTTTAGTTGAGGAAAATGTGCAGCGTTTGCAGGTTTGTAGTCTTGACAGCAGGTTCTGCATCCAAACATTTGTGTTTACTTGCAGTCTCTGTGCCCCAGTTTAAGTTTTGGTTTGAGTTAGCCATCTAATGTGTGTTAGTGCAACTAAAGTCACCTGTCAGGAACAAGAAATTCGTAAAACTTGTCTAAACTAAAATGTTGGCTTATTTTTTATAAAGTACGGGTGTGCTTTCAGCGGTTTACATTTTTACATATAAATCATATAAATAATAATATTATTAGTTATTTCCATGTGTTTTATTGAGGTAAAAAAAAAAAAAGGTTACTTTAGTGTGCTGCCACCGTTGTGTGTCCGTGCGTGTGCGTGTCACTGGACATTGCTCATTGATCATTAGCTCCCCTGCCTGAGCTCTGGTGCTTGACACTCTTGGACTCTTAGCAATGGAGGCGGGAAAGGTAAGTTTTTATTCTGCAATTATGCGTCATTGTGGCGCAAAAAATTGGTTTCAATTTCATCTTCGTGCAGGAGTTGACGGGCACTTTGACGTTGGCCATCTTCACGGCAGTGTTGGGCTCCTTGCAGTATGGATACAGCATGGGAGTCATAAATGCTCCGCAACGGGTGAGTGGCAGGTTATAGCTTGTGCAAAGTGTTTTGGCATACAAGGTCAGTTATGTGGATGACAACCAGATAAAAAAAAGAATCATCCGCACACTCAGTGAGTTTATTCGAGGGAAACAACGTGTTTCGTGATTTGAGGTGACCCTGAAGACGCTGAACGCTAAACGTATTTTTTCCCCTCAAATAAACTCATTGAGTTAAGTTCTGTCAGTGTGTGTGTGTGTGGGGGGGGAATTCTTTTTTCTGGTTGTTATTAGGGATGCACCATAATATCTGTGGCCGATAATTATCGGTAATTGTCGACCAATTTGACCTCAAACAGATAAACCAGATAATAAAGAAATCCAGCAATAGTTATAGACATGCCACGTTGGTCCATCTGTTGTGGTTGTGGCTCATAGAAATAAAATTCAGCTTCATGGAGATTTACATACATTGAAACATTGTGCAAAATTATACGTTTCAATGTATTTAGTTAGACTTCGAGTAGGACTCGAAAGTATATTTGTATTCAAGTTAATTTTGCAAGCAATTATCAGCTTACTTATCGGTTATCGACATCGGCACTTCTAAATTATTGGTTTATCGTTATCGGTAGAAAATAGCATTATCGTGCATCTCTAGTTGTTACACATGAGCACCTGCTGCCCACCAGCACTTGACTACTGGTGGCCGTGCAATGACATTTCTCTATTGTCAGATATGTGGACTTTGGATGCTTTGTCTGTCTTCTATCTTTAGAGATTTCTTTGAAAATGTAAATTGCATTACATATACAATTTAATAGAAAAAACAAACAGATCAACAAATACAATTTATTATTATTGTTATTATTATTATTATTTAAATATTTTTAAACTTATTTATTTATTTTATTTATATATTTATTTTATTTTAACCTCCTTCTTATGTTTTTGTCTTTGTGATTTTTGGTACTATCCATAAAATTAAAGCCAAAACCCAAAACAATACTGAAAAAAAATCATTAAATAAATAAATTAAATAAATGATCCATCCATTTTCGGAACCGCTTGCTCCTCACAAGGGTCGCGGGGGGTGCTGGAGCCTATCCCAGCTGGCTACGGGCAGTAGGCGGGGTACACCCTGAACTGGTCGCCAGTAAATAAATAATCATATACTGTATATGTGTATTTATGTGTACATATTAAATATATACATGTATTAATAATAATTTTATTATTATGATTATTTTTAAGAACTTATTTTATTTTAACCTCCTTCATATGTTACTTTTTGTCTTAACTGAGCCATAAAATTAAAGACAAAAGACAAAATAATACTTCAAAAAATAATTCATTAAATAAATAAATTAAATAAATAATCATATACTGTATATGTGCATATATGTGTATATATATATATATATATATATATATATATATATATATATATATATATATATATATATATATATATATATGTGCATATATGTATACGTATATATATATATATATATATATATATATATATATATATATATATATATATATATATATATGTATATGTATATGTATATGTATATATATATATATATATATATATATATATATATATATGTATAAATGTATTATTATTGACCTATAATTTTAATTCATTTGCAAAGGGGAAGTCAACCAAATTTCCAAAATATAATTTTACAAAAATATAATTTCGTTTGTTGAGTGATTTATTTATTTTTGCCTGCTAGGTGATCGAGAGACACTATGGGCGCTCGTTGGGGGTGTGGCCTGAGGAAGCCGATCCGATGTCTGCAAACGGCAGCCTTGCGGCAGACGTTGCGCAGAGGCAAGTCCCTCCCTCCGTGGTCATGTATTGGTCCCTGTCGGTGGCCATCTTCTCCGTCGGCGGCATGATCTCCTCCTTCATGGTGGGCTTCGTGGGAGACCTGAGAGGCAGGTGAGAAGGCAACGGAGGTAGTCCACTGTCAGGAACAAGAATTATTCAAAAGTCACATGTCGGGAATATGAACTTTGCTCAAGTAACATTGTTAAAGGGATAACTTAATGAGCCATTTTCAGCAGTAAAAAGTTAATATTTTGTCTATAATTAATGTGGTAACTTGAAAACGACATTATTTTTCATGTATAATTAGTACCTTTAAAAAGTAATTTTTCTACTTGCTGTCGACTGATGATGGCATCACCTGTGCTGAGGAAGTGGACAATGGCCAATCACGGCTCACCTGTTTGGTCAGCAAACTGAGCCATGATTGGTCGTTACCTACTTCCTCAGCATAGGTGATGTCATCATCAGTCGACAACAAGTAGAAAAATTACTTTATAAAGGTATTAATTGTACATGAAAAATAATGAAGTTATCAAATTCATCCATCCATCCATCCATCCATTTTCTTGACTGCTTATTCCTCACAAGGGTCGCGGGGGCTGCTGGCGCCTATCTCAGCTGGCTCTGGGCAGTAGGCGGGGGACACCCTGGACTGGTTGCCAACCAATCGCAGGGCACACAGAGACGAACAACCATACACACTCACACGCACACCTAGGGACAATTCGGAGCGCCCAATTAACCTGCCATGCATGTCTTTTTGGAATGTGGGAGGAGACCGGAGTACCCGGAGAAGACCCACGCGGGCACGGGGAGAACATGCAAACTCCACCCAGGAGGGTCCGAGCCTGGACTCGAACCGGAGACCTCAGAACTGGGAAGCGGACGTGCTAACCACTCGACTACCGTGCCGCCCTTATCAAATTCATTCTGGACAAAATAATTTTTTACTGCTGAAAATTGTTCAATGATTCAAGTATCCCTCTAAATTCAAGTATCCCTTTAAAGGGATACTTGACTCATTGAACAATTTTCAGCAGTCAAAAGTGAATATTTTGTCCAGAATGAATTTGATAACTTCATTATTTTTCATGTACAATGAATATCTTTAAAAAGTAAATTTTTCTACTTGCTGTCGACTGATGATGACATCACCTGTGCTGAGCAAGCAGGTAACGGACAATCACGGCTCACCTGTTTTCTGGGTTTGGTCAGTAAATTGAGCCATGATTGGTCGTTACCTACTTCCTCAGCACAGGTGAGGTCATCATCAGTCAACAGCAAGTAGAAAATTTACCTTTTAAAGGTCTTAATTGTACATGAAAAATAATGAAGTTACCACATTAATTATTAGTTACATTATTAACAGTTCATGGTTCATTGTAACAATTAATAAAAGACACCGTTGCGTGTTAAACTACAGTTAGAAATAGGTGTGTTATCATTTTCTGCATAAAAGTTGAAATGTATGCTGAAGGAAAATATCGAATAAACGGTCAATTTAGTCGACTATTGATCTTTTTTTTTCCCGTTGACTAAAATAGGTTTAAAACTAGAACACAATCAGATGACTAAATTATGACTAAAACGTGAATTAATTTGAGTCAAAAGACGATAAGTCAAACTAGATAACAATTTGTGTCAAACTTAACACTGGCGTGCACGCAGGGTGAAGGGCATGCTGGCGATCAACGTGATGGCGGTGGCTGGCAGCCTCCTGATGGGCCTTTGCAAGATGTGGCAGCCTCACATCATGGTGATCGCGGGCCGCGCCATCATGGGCTTCTACTGCGGTGAGCTGGCCTCCAATCACCTCATGACAAATTCACACATTTTTTAGTCTTGTAAAAGATTGTGATTTTTTTTCTTGCTGTTTTTCCCACTCTCATAAAAGTAGACCTTTTATCCTCATTAAACTGTGACGTAATTACTCTCGATTGAAAAGTCGAACCCATGCGCGTGTGTTTTCAGGTTTGTCATCGGGCCTGGTGCCCATGTACATCGGCGAGATCTCGCCCAAAGCTTACCGAGGGGCCATGGGGGCTTTACACCAGCTGACGGCTGTCATTGGCATCCTCATCAGCCAGGTAGGCAGCGAGGGGGCGGGGGTCGGTGGGCAGGGCCAGGCATGCACCATGTGTCCTTGGTCTAACGTGTCGTCGGCAGGTCATCGGCTTGGACTTCATCCTGGGAAACGACCGCATGTGGCCCCTGCTGCTGGGCCTGTCGGGGGCCCCCGCCGTGTTGCAGTCCTTCCTGCTGCCACTGTGCCCCGAAAGCCCGCGCTACCTATACATCCATCTGGGGAAGGAACAAGAGGCACAGACGAGTACGTGTGCAGTAGATTTATGTCATTAATGAAATTAATTATTCACCCTTTTGACTCACAAGAGCTTTTAAGCAATTAAATGCCTTACTTAAGTAAAATAAATACAATGCCTAAATTTATTCACAAAAAATTGAAAGCAAACAAATGTCTCACCTCACATAGATACCTCAAGTCCAATAAATGACTTACAGGTTTTCAGCTGCATTTTGAAGAAATAAATGCCTCATCTCATATAGACACAAAACAACAGCAGCTTGTAACAAATAAATGCCTTACCCCAGAGACATCTCAATTCAAATACATCCCCCCCCCCCCCCCCAAACAAGTTATGAACAAAAAGACGGGGTTTGCACAAATAAATGCCTAATTCCCCAACAGGTTTTAGCAAATAAATTATTTTTCATGTACAATCAGTACCTTTAAAAACACATTTTGCAACTTGCTGTCGACTGAAAATGACATCACAAGGGCTCAGGTAACAGCTCAGCTTGTGAATGTCACATGACCAAACCTAGAAAACAGGTCAAAACATCCCTTTAATTTTTATTTCAATTTCATAGTTAATTTTAAAATTTTAAAAAAGGTTCAAAAGTATAAATTTAAACAACTCAAAATTAGTATTATTTATTTATTTTTATACGGTTATGCTGATTTTGTAATTGTAGCGTGTAATAATTGAAATTGTAATTGAATTTCTTTAATTGCACAGCCCTACCTCAAATATACAAAGATATCTCGTAAATGCCTCCTTTTCCCACTAACAGCATTTAAACAATAAATCGGGTTTTGCATCACCTGGCTCATATACTTTATGCCCTATCGCAAATAAAATCGTCATTTTCCCTCAAAAAGTTTTGAATAAATAAACACCTCACCTCAGATCAGATGCCTCAGCTCAAATAAACGCCTCATTTTCCTCCCAACAGATTTTGAATAAACACCTCATCTCAAACTGATGCCTCCATTGATATCAATCCCCCTCATAAAAAACAGACAAATTAAACGCCTCGTCTCAAACAAATTCCTCCTTCTTCCCAAAACTGATTTTGAACAAATGATAACAATAAGTTTGCTGTGTTGTGCGGCAGGTCTGTATCGCCTGAAGGGGGCGTACGACGCGTCGGCCGATCTGGACGAGATGAGGAGGGAAAAGGAGGAGGCGGACAAGATGCCTCGGGTCTCCATCTCGTCTCTGGTTGGTGTCCCACGCTCAAAAATGTTTTACACGTGCACTTTTCCCGCATAGCTGGACATGAATGTCGTGTCTCTTCTGTCTCAAGATCTGCTCGTCGGCGTACAGGCGGCAGCTGATTGTCGCCCTCATGATGCCCTTGTCCCAGCAGCTGTCAGGCATCAACGCGGTGCGTCGCACTCAACTTGGTTGCGATTGGCTTCGTCCTGATCACGTAGGAAAGTTTTCAACGTGTCAATAACTGTCCATTTTCTCTTGTTGAAGATTTTTTACTACTCCACGGCAATCTTCAGTGAGGCCGGCATCAGTCAGCCCGTCTATGCCACCATCGGCGTCGGCATCGTCAACACAGTCTTCACTCTGTTGTCAGTGAGTCACTTTTTGTTTATCTTAACACCTTTTTTTATTTTTTTATTTTTTTGTATTTATTTTTTTTATTTTTATGTTTTTGGGATGTCTGCATTTAGTTTCACTCTAAAAACATAAAAATGTAAAAAAACTGGACATAAGTGTTTTCCTACATAGCAGCGACGAAGCTGTAATTGCAAAATATGCATCAACAAAGGATTGAGCAAAGGCTAACACAAAACCACTTGATAACATGAAATCTACTGAATATTACAAAAATGTACTAACTTGATTACACAAATTAATCGATAGTAACATGAAAATGACTTAATAAAAAATACTCCAGCAAATATAAATGACTCAATATCAACAAAAACACAAAAATGAGTCAATTAAAAAAAAAAAAAAAAAAAAACTGACACAAATACTACTCTATAGCAAAAAAAATACTCAATAATAATGCAAATGCTACTTGATAAGCTAAGTGATTATCAACACAAACACTGGTACTTCTACACAAAAAATACTCAATAATATCAACACAAAAAGTTGTCGATACAAGAAAACTACAAAATTACTCTTACACAAAAACTACTCAATAATAATGTGGAAAAAAAAACTGTGACGTTTAAAAAAAATAAACTAGTGAAATTTACTCCAAAACCTTCTTTTTAAAATTTACTTTCTTAGTGGGGGTGGGAAAATAAAAAAAATAAAAAAACTTCCTTAGGATTTTTCAAGTAAATATCACACACGTTTTTTTTAAGTGTACTTAATAACAACACACATACTACTCGACGAAAGAAAAAATATTCAATAAATAATTCAAATACTACTCAATTAACTGTTTTTTGATAGTAGTATAAAAACAATTTCACGATAACACAAAAATTACTCCAGTAAATACTATTAATGCAAATACTAGTCATAATGTGATTTCTTACGACGTGATCTTTATGGCATGTTGTGTCGAAATTTGTAGTCATAATGAATTTCATCCATTTTGTATTACGTAACATAACAAAATGTGGACAAAGATGTGAATACTTTGCAGATGCACTGCAAAGAAAAAGTACTTTGTCGTTCCAGGTATTGTTGGTGGACCGTGCCGGCAGGCGCACGCTGACGCTAGCCGGCCTGGGCGGCATGTGCGTCTGCACCGTCGCCATGACGATCGGCCTCAAGTTGCAGGTTAGTCCAATCCCGCCCTCGGAATGAAATTAGAAATTAGAATAGCACCAGGTTTGCCGTCTTTCTTTTACAGAGCTCGTACAGCTGGATGAGCTACGTTAGCATGGCGGCCACCTTCATTTTTGTGGCCTTCTTTGAGATCGGGCCCGGTCCCATCGCGTGGTTCATCGTTGCCGAGCTGTTTAGCCAGGGCCCTCGGCCGGCGGCCATCGCACTCGCCGGCTGCTGCAACTGGAGCAGCAACTTCATCGTAGGCATGACATTTCCCTACATACAGGTACTAAACATCTCCATCTTGTTGTTTTTTTGTTTTGTTTTTCTTTCGGAGTAGCCTAGATCGGAATCTGGCTTATTGGCCAAGCATGGAAAAACACACAGTCTGACTGAGATGCATGAAAAATAACAATAAGAGGGAGACAGAACGGGAAGCCTGGTGGCTCGCTAGTTAGCGTCCCAAGTTTCTTAGTTGGAAAAAAAGGAGACAGAGGAAGAGAGGAGGAGATAAATGCTTTTCATCGATTCGCAAAGTGGTGCCTGGTGGTAGAAGCCATCATCTAGCATTTTTTTTTTTTTTTTTTTTTAAACTTGCTAGCAAAAACATGACCGTTGTCAACTCACTTCAGAATGAGCGGCAATGTGGGAACAATTGTTTTAAAAGAGGGTGTTAAATGCCGCTCCCGTTGAAGTTTACGAAAAATAACTAAACTTTAAAATGATGAAAATTACACCTTGTGGAACTCAAATAACTGCCTAAAGGTATTGCTCGCTTAGCGCTAACATACAATAGCTAACGCCATTGCCACGCTAACAATTGACATCGCTAGTTAAGGCTTTAGAACCCTTTCATCATCATCATTCATCATCATCACAACGGATATTTGATCACAAACGGTAGAGGACTGTGTAATATTGCCCCCGCTGGCCAAAGTCGCACGCTATAAGGAGCGGCACAATAAATTAAATTGCCGCATTGATGATTTGTCATTTGCGATACGAATCTTTTGAGTTGCAAGCGTTTTCGTGGAATGAATTCAACTTGTATGTACGTAATGATATGCTACTGTTAGCTTGTTAATAGTCAAAGCTATTCGGCTATCCACGTAATCGTTTGTGTCTCTCAAAATTGAACAGATGTCTGCAAAATATTGGTATGCCGTTGTGAGTTTATTGACCAAAACTGTAAGGCTACGTTCTAAACCAAAAGCCGACTGGCAAAGAACATGGGTTAATAATGTTTTTCTATGTTGCGTTTTCAATTATGTTGGATGGATGGATGGATGGATACAGACGCTAGCTAGCTATAGATAGATAGATAGATAGGCCCTAGCTAGCTAAATAGACAGATGCTCGATAGACAGATGCTCGATAGACAGATGCTTGATAGATAGATAGACAGATAGATAGATAGATAGATCGAGACAGACGCTAGCTAGCTAACGATGTCTAGCTAGCGATAGATAGATAGATAGATAGATAGATAGATAGATAGATAGATAGATAGATAGAAACTTTATTGTCATTACCATGATAACGGCAGTTACATAAACAACAAAACAGGCGGTGCGGAACGTACTAATTGTGCGCCGCCGTTTTGACTTTCAGAAGTGGTTGGGCGCGTACGTCTTCATCGTGTTCGCCGCGCTGCTTTTCTTCTTCACCGCGTTCACGTACCTGCGAGTGCCCGAGACCAAGGGCAAGAGCTTCGAGGAGATCGCCGACCTTTTCCGAAAAGGTGGGAAGAAGGCACCGTCCGACGCCAAGAGCGACGACGTGGAATTGCAGCGGCTCAAAACATCGACGCACGCGTGAGGCACCGTCACCAAGTTAGTACAGTAATTTGTTTTTCACGCCTTGCTACAGTTGAGAGATGTCGGAAGGAAGAAAAAGCCTCATTCATTTCAGTTGTTGTTTATTTTCTTGATAATGTTTGGGAATGTGGATAAATGTGTGGTTCCCAATATTGTCCTGAATTTTGTGAATATTTCCAAGTTGGAAAGGTTTGAATCGGTTGACAAATGTGGAATGAGTGTTGAAAAATGCCGGTAATAATAATAGTTGTAAATGTGACGAATTTTCATTTCACAATAACATGTCATATGGTATTACTGTACTGTATTTGTTTTGTACGCTTGCTGTCTCTCCAGCGCCCCCTTGAGGATAACATTTGATGATTGAGAAGCAGCTCAACAATTGACCTCCAGCTTGTCAGTATTAATACGAATAACAATATTAATAATAATAATAATAATAATAATAATAATAATAATAATAATAATAATAATAATAATAACAATAATAACAATAATAATATTGTCTTTGGTTTCAAAAGGAGTTAGTTCAAAAGTGTGTGTTGGGAAGTAAAATTATAATCATTTGTTGATGTCGGATTTTCTTCACATAAAGTATTACACATTTATTATTATTATTATTATTATTATTATTATTATTATTATTATTATTATTGTTATTATTATTGTTATTATCAGTGTGACTTGTTCTTGAAAATTTCCAACTTTAATTTTGCAGTAATTTTACATGATTCCTGTATTCTTTTGACTTTGTTTCATATAGCAACTTTGTTTGTTTGTTGGTCTTAATAATTTGAGTGTTTTTTTTTTTGGTCTTAATAATTTCTCGTTTTGCTACATTGTTCTCATTTTCCTCACAAAATCACCACTTTATATTGACAATAATTTGACTCGACTGTCAATTTTCTTTATTACCTTGTAATGCCCAATTGGTATTTTTCGCCCTCATAACTGACTTTTAACTCACAAAATGACGTTATTCTAATGAAACTTTGACCTTTCCTCATAATTTTACCATTATATTAATTATACTTCTCATAATGTTATGATTTTGTTCATCGTAACTTTCTTTTTTCTCTCTCAAAATTATGTCTTTATTCTTGGGAACATTTTTGACTTAATTCGCATGAGATGGCTAGCCTTGTCCTCCAGATTGTGACTTTGTTCTTGTAGTTTGACTTTATTCTTGTATTAATACAGTTTTGGGAATTACTTCCTTTCCTCCTTATTCTCATTGTATAAATAATCTCGAGCAAATGTATCATAAGGTAAAGGTACCATACTTGTAGACTCCTATTGTTGTGTATGGAATATTTACATGACTTATTTCCTTCAGTATTGTGAATGTTTTTGAGTGTTGTATTGTATCGATGTCAAACATTTTGTGCCAAATACCCCCCTATTATTAACTGCTGTTAATTATGACATTACTACCTCATTGTGATATTATTTTGGGCACAATTACATCTCATTCTCAAATTTCCTTGTCTTGTGTTGTTTATTCCACACAAATGTTTTACCAATGAATACAAATTAAAAAGAGAATAAATAAATACGTGCCAAATGTGCATTTTTTTTCCTAAAAAAAGTTTTAATTATGATTCTTTTTCATTTCTATAATTTGTGTTTATTAATATTCAACAAATTATTTATGAAATGGAAAAAAAACCCAATTTTATTTAAAATATTTAGCTAGAAAGGGTCCAATGTAATCAATTAAACAATTATTTAATGTAACTATTACCGATATTCCGTTTTGTGGGAAAGATGGCAAATTAAACACAATAAATATCACGCAACTTTTGATCAATTAAACGCCACACTTTGTCACCCTGCCCAAATATGGTCACGAGCGCTCCAGAAACAGCAAGGTGATTGGCTCCTCCCCTCACACGCTGAAGACGTGAGCAGTTACCTGCGCTTCCGCCATACAAAAACCTTTGCGTAGGCGTGTCGGGCTCCCTTTTTTTTCGGCGTCAGCGGGGCACAAAGGTAAGGTCACATTGTTTGTGGGGATAAAGCGAACATATTCGTCCTTATCAGTGAATTTGAAACGAGATAATGATCCAGCTTGGTGTTAATGAGTAACTTGGCCCGGAAGGGGCTCCATTTTCGGAAAGGTGGCTGTGGCTAATATTTAGCAACCTGTGTCAAATATTTTGGGTGTGGGCCACCGTAAGGAGACCGTGAATGTTCTTTTTCTTTTCAAGCGACTGGCTGCCATTCAAACGCAGTTTTTGTTTCAAACGTCTCTCAATCGTCCCTCACGATGAGAAAACACAATGATAGCCTTGATAAAGTCTCAAAATGTCTGTTAACGCATACTTGCGTTCAAATCGAAGGCGGTGTCTGGTTAAATATCGGTAGTTCAAAACATTTTATTTTTTATTTTTTAATAAGCTGCTTAATGTGCAACTGGACACATTTGGTCTCTTCTGATGAAAAATGACACTACTGTATCAAGTTTGTGTTGGATTTATTTATTTTATTCCAATTTAGGATGACTATCATAAAAGTATCAAAATTCGATTTTATCCATTGTAAAGTCTGACGTTTACTTGCAACAGTGCCACGTAAATATCGCAATAAAAAAGCAAATCACGAGTGGGGCGTGCGAGCGAGTGTTTATTTTATTTTATTTTTTTGACACAAAAAGTGTTATGTCATTACCGGTGGAGTGGCTGACGTCACAAAATGGACGCGACAGCCATTTTGACAGCCGGCATCACATGCTACATTCGAGGAAAGTGGGATATCATAAACGCAATGTAAACATGGATCAATGGCGATTAAAAAAAATAAATAAAAACACGTTTTGACCTGCAGCAAGCCTGCTTCATACTTGTTTTATAAACAAATATAATATAAATAATTTATTGCAGGGAGATCTGATTCATGGAATATCACCACACAGTCGGTACAAAGACAATCTAGAAGATTATCAACATGGCCTCCTTACTATCTATAAAAGTACAAATGATTTTAATTGTAGTTTATTTTACATTGTTTCTACATGTCAACCATACTTAGTCACTAAAATTCATGTTTAAAAATGTGTGGGGCGTCTCAAATGGATGAATTCGATTTACATGATTTCTTATCCATAATTTTGCTTTGATTTTTGCAAAATTCGATTTTATTCTGACTTTAATTACAAAAATAAAAACGAGCTTCCATTGTTTACAATATATAGGACTGGTCATTGAAATTAGTTTTCCTATTGGGCGCTATATGGGTCAAATGCATCTTTTCAGGTTTTTGAAATCATTCCAGTCTCTTAAAGACTTTGCAGTTAGGCTTTTATTTTGAATTTGACATGTCTTGCAAAGATCGCTCATTGTGTTCACATGCAGGCAGTATAAGCATGGCGGATGAAGATTTTGAGCAAGGTGAGTCCGGGGCATCGGCCACATACCCCATGCAGGCTTCCGCCCTGAGGAAGAACGGCTTCGTCATGATTAAAGGGCGTCCCTGTAAGATTGTTGACATGTCGACCTCCAAGACTGGCAAGCACGGGCACGCAAAAGTAAACAAACACATTCAAATGTGAGATGTTTCACTGTAATGATGAGTAACTGCACGATGTGTGTTATTTTCGTAATATGTTTTTCATAGGTCCACCTTGTTGGACTTGACATTTTCACTGGCAAGAAGTATGAAGATATTTGTCCTTCCACTCACAACATGAACGTCCCCAACGTGAAGCGGACAGACTTCCAGGTGAGATAATTGGCTGTTTTGGCCAACACGAAATCGGTTTGTTGTTTGGTACGGCCCGATACATACAAGGATATTTGAAATATTTAAACAAAACAAAAGAAAGAAGAAAAAAAGAGAAATCCTTTTCTGTGACTGATCCCACACTTGAAGATCTAATAGTAATAATAATAATAATAATAATAATAATAATAATAATAATAATAAACTAATTTAAAAACTTTTTGTCATACCGTGTGTGGTGTGCTCTGATAATCTCAAAACACAATGCCACATAATAAAATCATTTTGGGGGGGGGGGCTAAAACAAGCTAGTTCTTCTTAATTCCCTAACAGCTACTGTAAGTTTTGCTTTGTAGGACAAGTAAACCAACAAAAATAAAAAATATAAAAAACATGCTGTGTCTCCCCACATATCCAACGTTGGAATAAAAATTTCATCCATCAATCTCAGGTGGCTGACCACCATATTGGGCAATGTTGCCCTCTGCTGGCCACTGAAGTAAACATCAACTAACTTGTTCACCGGAAAAACAGGCTTGGATTTGGATTTTTCAAGTCTCTGAAGAGCATATTCCAATAAAAATAAAAAATAAAAAAAATAATTTAACCCCCAGAAAATTCCACAAAAGTGTCGGTCACTTGTCAAATTGCTTCAAATATGGGCGTTTTGTGTAAAGATTTCTTTTCTTTGTTATGGCTTGTTTCAATTTGACATACTTGCCTAATTAGTAACACGGTGTGTCACACCTGTGTGGGAACATCATGTGCAGGTTTGGAAACTTGCTGAACGGGTTTCCCTCTTGGCCAAACAAGCCTGACTTGACGGGCTCTTTTTTTCTTTTTTTTTTTAAAGTGCTATATCACTGGGGGGGGGGATCAATTTGATTCCAAGTACAATCAGGTATGCATCTACTGTGTTGCAGTAGCTAATGGCAGTATGCTAATTTGATCCCTTTTTAATATATGATTTAATAAAATGGTTGCTGTCAAGCGGAAATCCAAATATGGTCAATTCAATATTTTTCTCCACAATGCTATTGATTGTCCTCTTAAAAATGGCTTGACAAATATTAACTCTGTTTGACATTCGGTGAAACCCCAGTTTACTAAACACAACAAAAGAAATTACTCAACTTGTTTATTTCAATACAAGACATACTTGGTTCTAGAAACATCGCAAGTGCTAATGCTAGCAGCCAATTTAAAATCCCATGCGATGTTCTTTTGCAACAATTATAGTGCAAAAAAAGCTTGATGCTACTATTTGAGGTGATTTTAAACATTTGAACGTTCTCTGTTTGGCTTTACATGTTTGTCCATATTAAAGAGGAGGTCAACCCCCACAAAAAAAAAACAAAAAACAAACTTGACAATAAAATGTTTTATGCAGCCCCACTAGTCTAAATACGGTATTGTGGTTAATATTGCGTGAGTGGAATATGAGTTAAGCGCCAAATTCAGCCATCAATATAACAAGGCAGCCATTTTGCTACTTGCTGTTGAGTGAGAATGACATCACAGTTGCTCAGGTCTCAGGTAACGACCAATCACAGCTCAGCTCCAGAAAACAGCAGAGCTGGTCGTTGTGATGTCATGTGATGTCAAAACGCCAGAAAAGAGATGGATAACTCATATACCATACATCATATTAATCAGAATGTCATGTGAATAACATATTATTGTTAAGAAATGTTTCTGGTTGACTTCCCCTTATGAGTGTGTGCATGTGCAATGATTCATTTAGGTCTTGGGCCTGAAAGACGGTTATTTCAGTCTGCTGGACGACCAGGGAGAGACCAGAGAAGACCTTAAATTACCGGAGGGCGACTTGGGCGAGGACATTGTGAAGAAAGTGGACAATAGCGATGATTTTGTAGTAAGTTTTGTCATCTTTTTGGGAAGAAGCTACAAATGTTGGTGACATTTCTGATGTGCTCGAGTCTTAGTGTAGCTGTTTTATGTGTCATGTCAATGCAAGATGATCCATAATTTGAGCAGTTGAAGGCTACAGAGCCCAAAGGTCATATGTTGTTGTTTTTTTTATTTGTTTTGTTTCTTAGGTTACTGTTTTGGCGGCCGTAGGTCAGGAGCAAGTAGTTGCCATGAAACAGATGGTCAATTAACCTGAGCGATCGTGTTGCTGCTAAGCTGCCTGCCTCCATCGCACGTTTGCGCCATGAGTGTCCCTCCTGCGTCACGTCCAATGTGGAGCCGGATTGGGGCAGGTTTTTCTTCTTTTTTTTTTTTTTTAAACCCTGCTACTGGGGCACCAGTGAGTGGCAGTCAATGAAGTTAGCATAACATTTCGCCTGAAGTGTGGTGTTTTACTGTTACGCATGCGGACGTTTAAGGGGCCATTCATAGACATTAATGGACTTTTCACACACACAATATGTGAGCAATTCACGTTTTTTTTTTTTTTTCTGGTTTGTTTTATGAATCATTTTACTCATGTCAGATCAGACTAACAGTTAACTCATTTGCTCCCCAAAACGTATAAATATGTTCCATTTTAAAAGTTACCGTGCTCCCAAAGACGTATTTATACGTTTTTTTTGTTTTGTTTTTTTTAAATGTTGGGGCACACAAAAGGCTTTGATTCAGCCTCTGAACTGAAGAGATCGGTTGAAGCAACGGCCAGCAGGTGGCAGCAGAGTATTAAAAAAATCAACCAGGGCCATTTTTTTCCCTCACAATTTTAAACAGATTTGTGACTAATGATGAACCATAACTATATTCTAATGCTAATTGCTGTAAGACGGAAATGGATAGAAGGCAAGGCAAGTTTATTTATATAGCACATTTCATACAAAAACAACTCAATATGCTTTACACAAGGAAAGACAACACATAAGCATCAACAAACAGGAATTAACGTTCAGAGGAAGAAGAGAAAATGAAAGTAGGTTACAGAATTTACAAAAAAATGCATTGTCAATATTAAAACATTATTCAGCAAACTTTAATAATATTTAGCAAAGTTTAAAATAATAAAAATAATAATTAAAAAGGAAAACGAAAATGCTTTTTTTTTTCCCTGATGAAAGAAGAGACTCCGATCTTTCTTTTGGTAGGTTCCATGTTTTTATACTAATAGAAAACAATATTTTGTGGGCCTTGCTAAATCTGTCAAAATCCAGAGCGAATGGGGTTGCTTCAGTGAAAATGGCTGCGAGTGAATGAATTTAAAAAAAAAATAATAATAATAAAGTTTTTTGTTTTTTTCCTTTCCCTCTGAAAGTTGCAATCTCCGCCAATTAATAATACGGTAATTTAGAACATCAATCGACACTGGGAATAACTGTACACAGAATGGTCTTTTTTTTTTCTCTCTTCTTCTTCTTCTTCTTCTTCTTCTTCTTCTTCTTCTTCTTCTGTGTGAAATAGTCTTTGACACCGAATTCTTCCACACACGTTCCATTGTGTGCCTTTTCAACAAGCTACACGTGGTAGCAAGCATACGTGCGATTAGCATGCAGAATTCTTAAATGTTAACATTGTCTAACCAGCCGTCTTTTTTTCGTGTGTCTATATGGTTGCTGTTAACTTAAGACTATTTTTTTTTCATGTCATTGTAATAGTCTTCATTTGTAATTTTCAAAAGTTAGTGGAGAACATTCAACAAAGTGCAAAGTCTTGGTTTCAACACGGGTTTTTTTTTTTTTTTTTGGTAATAGTTATTTTAGGTCGTGGGTGGAGGGAGAGTGGTACGTATTTGTATGTAGAATCCTTTTTGGGGGCTGGGTGATCTCTCGGGGGTCTTTTAATGGGTTTTTTGCTTTTAAATTTTATTGTACTGTGTTGCACACTTATTGGACTGTGGCAGAAAGTTTACATTTCCATGCCGGAACCAACTGGGAGAATGTGTTGAATATTTCCTCAACCAACTTCTAATATTAGTTTAAAAAAAAAAAAAAAAAGAAGTATGTAAGTAATGAACAAAGTTAGGTTTTTTTTTTCCCTGTATGAAATGTCTGTTTAGTTGTAAGTGCACACATGCAGTTGCACTGGGATGTTTTTTTGTTTTTGTTTTTTGTTTTTTTTAAATAACCGTTTGTCGCAACATAAATACGGAAGCGTATTGCATTCACTGGAAAAAAAAAATCTCCTGTTTTTCTGACAAATTTTTTGGGGAGCTTTATTTTTGGAAGTATTTTTTTCAGTTTTTTGGTGTGTTTTTTTTATGACAGAAAAAAATATTCAGTAAAACAGAAAAAAAAATCAGAAAAACAGAAAAAAAAACTAAAAAAAAAAAAAGAAAAAGCCCCCCCCCCCCCCCCCCCCCCAAAAAAAAAAGTCAGAAAAACAGGAGTTCACCCCCCCAAAGTGAATTCCGTAAACATAGGCGGGTGACAATCTATCCGTTCTAGGTTTATTTTATTTTTTATTTTTTTCTTGCAAGTAAGGGGCATTTCACTACTGCCACCTTTGGCTGAAAAATGTAACTGCACATTTCCTTCTTTACATACACAAAAGTACACATGATGTCTCAACAGCAGACAGAGGGCGGGAAATTCAAACCGGTTATGAATAGCTAAGGTGTTAATCCACTAAACAGAAGAAGTTTCATAAATAGTCAAATAAAAATGATGTTGTTATTTCACTATTGAATGTGTTCAATGTTTCCAGCAAAAAATCTTTCTTGATTGGGCAAAGCTGACATTTTCTTGTTTGCGTGAGTGGAATGCAGACAATCAAAGAATCACCGGTATTAATTTGTCTGAAATTCGCTTTTTAAAATGTCAGTTTTTTTTTTTTTTTGTTTTTTTTTGTGTTTTGTGTGCTCATTTAAGATTTTGGCTGGTGTGTTTAAATTATCCGAGCATACCAGATGCAATTCAACCAATACTATTAAATGCCTCTGTTTTTTATATTTTTTATTTATTTATTTTTTTTAATGTTCATGTGTGCTGTCAGATGTTAAAAAAAAAAAATCTGTTAAAATCTGTTAAATCCTTATGCATGTACCAGGATTAGCCACGCCCCCCTCCCAAAATCTGACAAATTGAAATGATGAAAAAGCGTTTCACAACAACAAAACTTGCTGTGATAGTTTTTCTAAACGGATGTGCCTGGCTCAAAGGATGTCGGGCCATCATTGCTGCTGTAACAAACTTGTTCAGGTCCTGCTACTCCAGTTTGGGCAACCTGATTTCTCAGCTCGCCTCCAGGCCTCAACTGTCCTCACACAGACGAGAGCAGTTTTTATGCAAATGACGCAGCAAGTTGTACCACCGATTCCTTCAAGGCTTTAGTGACGTTGTGCGCATGAATCCTGCTTGAATAACCGCTTTTAGTCCCCGCCCTCACATTTTTTTAAAAAACTGTTAAACTTAATACCCATAAGGGGGGGAAAAAAAAGTTTGCATTCAGTCATGCGCAGTAATTAAAGACATGACCACTTTTCTCAGGGCTTTGTGTTAATTTGTCAGACAACTGTCCTAACTTTTTTTTTGTTTTCAAAGCCAATTCTTGCTTTGGTGGACTGTTACTTATATTATATTAGATATTGGATTTCATAGCATTGATCTCTTCAGTGCTGCTGCTTTTTGTTGTTTTTGACTCTCTGACTGTACTTTTACTCTTGAGACATGATCCTTGTCTGTTATATCTGCATGCAATGTATTTCTGTTGTTTCCTTCCAAACTAATTGTTTATCATGGTTTTTCTCTGGAAATGTGACTGTTAAAAAAAATTCTAAACTGGGAAAAATAAAGCTTAATAATTATAATTAAGTCTTTTTTTTTTTTTTCTGGAAACTTAAAAGGAATGTTTTACTCACCTGACATTACTTTCTACTTGGCTTAAAAAAAATGCAATCATGCAGTTGTGCATTAGGTGGCAGCAAAATGTAAGATTTAACATAAGAGGCTGCGAGGTGAAAGTAATTTAGACCTTGAGCATAAATGTAAGGAAAGCACGTATTTGTTAACAATTTAAGCTCCTAAATCCTTGATTTTTTTATTTTCATTATATTTTTGGTCAACAAAATAATTTCACATTTGTTATGTTAATGTATCACTACATTAAGATTTTTATTTTTTAAATCGCAAAACTGCTTTGGTTTGCTGTTGTGCTCCGACATTTCTGTCCAACTAGAATTGTTTATCAAGGGCGAGACGGTTGATTTCTGTGCCACCCTGCATTCAATCCCCCACAGTTTTGACATTTGTAGTACATTTCGGAGATGTCAAACCCCTTGATGAGCTCTACCTCTTCCAGGAACATTTGTACGACAAGTTCGAAAAAAATCTTAGCAGCCATGATACGCGCTAAGATTTTTTTGATTGGTACACAAAGCTATTAATAATGTACATGTACACGTGCGGACAGACATGAAAATCAACAAGTAATCAATAATGGGCCTATAACGCGCCACCTAATTGTTTATCTTCTATTACAGGAAGCTGCAAGTATGATCATTTGATTCTCTACACAACAAAATGTAGTGGCGTTAGCTAGCTTAGTAGCTAGTGTAGCTAATGAAAAAGTAGATAACATATTGTAGATATAATTAGAGCTGCATATGACAATAGAACTGGGAACAACCTTTCACAGATTGTGTTGTGGATGTATTTATAGTACATGTTTTGGCATTCAATAACCTCATGACAATCGGCTGAGTTAAGATTTGGAACATGCCCCTCCCAATATGGCCGCCATGTCACTGTTGTGCTGCTACAGCATGTTTGGCATATCCAGCGTTCAAATCGTTTGTTGCACAAAATTCATTTATGTGGGAAATGAGTTCATGTTTTATAACAGCTCATATGCGGTATAAAAAATGGAATTACTTTATATCCAAATGGCGTCAAGTCAAAGACATCCTATTTGAGTGAGGAATTCATTAAGAAGATAAAGTGCTGACAATTTTAACGTATTGAAGAAAAAGGAGAAAAAAAAAAATAGACTCCAAGCGACTTTTCATGAGTGATTATTTTGGTTCTCCTTTTGGGATCCTCTTTAGTTAATATTTGCTTTCTGCAGATATTTGAAGCCAAGGAGTATACATTGTTTTTTGTTTGTTTTTTTTGACTGGGAGAAAGTGTGGATTTCCCGCCTTCGATATAGTCATTTGATGGGAACAGGAGTTTTTTTTTTTCTTCTTCTTTTCTCAGGATTCTATACATCAAGTGTAAGGGAGGGTTGTTATGTAACCGTGTGACTGGAAGCTCGACTATGCTTCATTTTGCATGAGATTGCAGCAGTTTTGTAACTTTTCAATCATGGAAATGCTGAATATAATAAAAAGGTTGTCACACTGCTGTAGTACTTTCGGGGTTTGAAGTTGCAGTTCAATTCATGTTAAGAAATAGTACAACTTCATTCTCGCATTGATGATTGTTCACCGTCAAATTCAAACTTTTCTTGAATTTTTACTCCTTCAAATTAAGACTGTTCCGCTTTTTTTTTTTTTTTTTTTTGGTAAAATTGAAACCTGTAAAAAAAGTACGACACACAAATTTTGTTGAATTTCAACTTTTTTTCCCTTCCCAAAAAATGATTATTCTCGTCAAATAAGGATTTTTTTTTCATAGAAATAATTCTTTTTCTTGAAATATTACTTATTCCATTTACAATACAGCTTAATTCTAGCCCTGCAACAAGATACAGCTACTCCAATATGTTACATGCAAGGGTGCTTCTCACGTGGTGCCCCCTAGAGGCGACCCGTGGATAGTGCAGGCACTTAACTCGAATCCCCTGTTCATTAAACAATTAATGAACCCGAATTTACGTTACAAGTTCTTTAAAGCGGAACTTGAGTCAAAAATTTTCTTTGCAATATTTTTTATAAACAGTATGTGTGCCCACTAGTCTAAAACATGTTATTCTGATTAATAAAAATAATTAAAGTGGAAGAAAGTCAAGTCAAAAGTTTTCCTAACTAGTGGGGGCAAAGAGAAAGCAAAGAACATTTTTGTTGTTGTTGTTGTTGTTGTTTTGAGTTGTCATATAACATATGGATTATCATCAGCAGAGCCTTCACTTGGTCTCCTGAAGACGTTGATTGTTGTTTCTGGCCACCTGTTTCCCCTCTGGCAGAGCTTTCAACTTTTGTGTGTGTCTTTTCAGGATACGTTTAGTAGACTCGAGTTGTTATCGGAATGGCCAAAGGGGGTGGGGGTGGACCCATAGGGTAGCAGGGTGGTCGTCATGACGAAAGACGAGCTGATGGAAGTTGGGCTCGGGTGGGTTCTTATTAAAAACAGATGAGTGGGTCTTGTTTAAAAATAAAACCGACCATCGTACACTTCCATCTTCCTGACAAATTTCCATCACGTGGCGGAACGAAGAATCTTAGCTCAATCACTGCCAGCCCTGTAAAAATTGATTTTTGACGTCAATAGCCGTCAATGGCAGTGAATGAGGTAATTCTCTTCTCACAAAAAAACAAACAAAAAAATAAAAAAATAAACCTTTTTGTCAAATTAAAGATTTACTTTAATTTACTTAAATGTCATTTGTTATGAAATGTGTTTTTTTATTTTATTTTTTATTTGTATTAAAAGTGCTATATGAATAAATTTTGAAAATAATATATTCTAATAATTCTGGAACTTTATTTAAAATTATACTTTAAAATATATATATAGTTTTTCCAGCTTAAAATGATTTTTGAAAGAACCACATGTGTTTAAAGCAGAGTATAAAACTCGTGGCCTGGGGGCCATTTGTGGCCCTCAGGATAATATTTTGCAGCCCCACAGTTGAATGTTTTGTTTGTTTTTTGTTTTGTTTTGTTTTGTTTTGTTAGATCACTTTATTGGCTTCCATATTCTCATGATAGATTTCATAATTCTGAAGCGACGTCACGTTTCCCTTTCGATCTGCTCCCGATCGACGCATTTCATCTTTGCATTTGTGCTTTCCCATAACCAGCAAAGCAAACCCAGGGGGGTGTCGAGGAACCGCATGTGAGGCAAATGCTGTCATCGTCTTCCCAAGAGATATCTCGTCAGCTCTCCTCCCACATTTTCCAGCAGCGCACCACATGACCGTCGCGCAGCTGATAGAATCATCTGCTTGGAAAAAAAACAACCGCTCACTCAGGTTGCTAGTCACTGTTGAAAAATGTGTTATCGTCTATCAAAAAGATGTTGAACATTTTGCTAGAACAGTGTCAAGGATATGCTGATGCACGCTCACTTTTAGCTTGTAGCATATCAAGCACAACTTTTATTTAACCATGAAGTGTCTCTTTTAAGAGAGAGTTGGCCAAGAAGACGGAGTACGATCTTGTATCATAACACATCAAAGAACACATACACAAAAGAAGATAAAAGAGCATAGCAAACTACTGTTGATAGCCTGTGATCCACTCAGAATGAAGAGCAGTGACCAAATGCTCAAAATGCAAAAACAACAACATAATGGTGTGCAATATTGCAAATTTTGGTATCGATCCGATGCCAAGTAAATACAGGGCTAGTATCGCCAATATCAACACCTTTGAAAACTATAGTATATAATTTAAAAAATAAATAAATAAATAAATAAATAAATAAATAAATAAATAAATAAGGTAGCTGTATTATTGAATCGCTTAGTCTCAATCAAATTCCAACATTTAAGTGTTTTCGTGTTTTTTTTTTTTAAGGACAAAAATAGGACAAAATTAATTGATAAATAGAAAATACTATATCAATGTTTTTCCCCAGAAACATTCCAACCATGACAAAATAATTTCTTAAAGGGATACTTCACTTATTTAGCCATTTGTGGCAGTCAAACATTAATATTTTGCCTATAATAAATTTGATATTTTCATTATTTTTCATGTACAATTAGTACCTTTAAAAACACATTTTGCAATTTGCTGTTGACTGAAAATGACATCACGAGGGCTCAGGTAACCAATCACAGCTCAGCTTGTGAATGTCACATGACCAAACCACAGGTGTGATGTCATTTTCAGTCGACAGCAAGTTGCAAAATGTGTTTTTAAAGGTACTAATTGTATGTGAAAAATAATGAAAGTCAAATTAATGATCGACAAAATATTCACTTTTTATTGCTATAATGGGCTAAATAAGTGAAGTATCGTTTTAAACGTTCTTAAAGTGCACAAAGTGGTCATATGAAAAGAAATTTAAACATGTACTGTTCAGAAACAACAAATACAAACATTAAAATGAACTAAAAATTCTCCCTTCAACACTTCCTTTTCAACCTAAATAAACAAGATGTTAAAGATTATCATGCAACAACAAATATAAGCCATAAAACATAGCAAGAAATATATTTTTCAAGTACAATACTGTATACTGTGACATGCCCGTTATCTGTTTGACCAAACCGCATCAGTGCATAAAAGAGCCAAACTAAAACTAAGCTACTAGATTGATATTTTAGTGCCAGTATCGATCCGAAAGCGATCCTGACTTGATATTGACATTGATATTTAGATCAACCCGCCCACCTCTAACTCGGCTTCTCTCAGTTCGCAAACACACTCGGGTGCTCGATCTGAGATTCTTGTCATTTTGTCATCACAAACTTCAAATGGAAGCTGTGAAAATGCTGTAATGTGCGTTGAGGACCAACTGAGTAAAGAGTACGATGATGTGTCATATGCTGATTTTGAAATAAATCTCAGCGCTACACAGTGGAGAGGATCAACATTAGCTAACATGCACGTCTAAAAACTGAGTCACAGCAATGTAATTGTGATGGAAAGAAATTTCTTGTTTTCGGGAAAGACAACAGAAGGCAGTTGACAAAGGATACAGCAAATACTACTAAGTTATGCTCGTACTACCATTCAATAATTTGAACGCTGCTTACCAGGAAGTGAAAGTTAAGGGCCGTGTTTGGCGCAATGGGGGACTTTCACACTCTCTTAGTTGAACCTAGTTGGCCTGTCAGTAAGTTGAGAGTGGTAGATTCATTTCGAAGTGTCAGAACAAAGCGGCCGTGCCCATTCCTAATGACACTTAGAACTAAGTAGTGCTAACTAAGCTAAGGTTCATTTGAAGATATCAGCAAGAGACGTTCTGTGTTGTTGAGTGGTAGCAGAATCAACTTCTCACTCGGAATGAGCAAAATAATCAAATTGTTCACCCGGGGACAGACAGAGAATGATGAAATCAAAGATCAAAACCTGAAATAAAAAAAAAAGGCATTGTCAACATACAATCAAAGAGCAAAGAGCAAAGAGCAAAGATTACTGTGAAGTTACCCACAGTTCCTTGGGCACCCAACCACAGTGCCAGACAGTCGCAGCACAACAGGGACAGAAGAGCGTGTCCGGGGACGAAACTTTCTGCGGCCAACATGAACGACAAGGCCAGCGATCCCACTGCAGGTCCACGTGAAGAGAGTCACTTCGGACAAGTGGACCGAGCCGACGACCAAGGCTTTATTTATTTATGCTTCCAGTATCCACCAACGATGACGAGGACACTGGCTCCGGCTCACCAGCTGCAGATGACAACGTAACGGAAACCGCCGGTTCCATCCACAGATCCGCGCCAGAATCCGAGATCAGGCAGGAGGAGGTGAAGCAGGACCAGGTAAACTCATGAACAAGCACATTCTAAAATATAATGGACTTTCATCTTAGATGTTCAAAGACAAGTAATGATTACATATTACACACACATATATATATATATATATATATATATATATATATATATATCTGTATATCAGAGCAAAGGGTGGCTATTTTTTTTTTTTAACTCATTCACTGCCAATGACAACTATAGACGTCAAAAATCCAAGCAAACAGCCAGTGTTAGTGTTAATTTTGAAAAAAAAAAAAGCATTAAAAAGCACTTTTAGTCGACTAAAATTGACTTTTAGAGGCCGAGACTGATCACAAGAACGTCAACGCCCGTGTTGTAGGGTAACAGTAATCCGTTCTACGCACGATGGTACCACTTAGCAATGAAATTGTTGTCATTGTTGTGATTAATAACAACAATGATTAGTAACTATGAATGAAAACAATGAATAACTAAAACTAAATTCAAATTTCTTGTCCAAATTTGCACTGGCTGTTTGCTTGGATTTTTGACGTCTATAGTCGTCATTGGCAGTGAATAAGTTAAGTACATAACTCCACGTGTTCATTCTTAGTTTTGATGCTATCAGTGAGAATCTACAAGAATGTAAATAGTCATGAGAATAAAGCAGTTGACAGTGAATGAGATGTGTCCAAACTTTTGGCCTGGACTGTATAGTGAAAAGGTGTGCTAAGAAGGCCAAGTTCATCTCCATTTTCCTTTAACTGATTCGTGCCTGAGCAGTAAGTAACATTTTTGCACTTCAATTTCACTTGAGATTGCAAATCCTGAAGGTGGTGGCGGGTTTTATGCATGTGGGCGGATGTTATGCGGCTCATGTGTTGGTTCTGTTTGTGGATGCAGGAGGACAGGGAGCGGCTATGAAAATAGCGTGGGCCAGGGGGGGGTTAGGGGATTGGCTCGGCCCACTGCGGGGAGGGGGGGTGCATAAGCCCAACGCTGACTTCCCAGAGGGAGGACACTCTCCTTTGCCGATTTCTTGAGGTTGACCTTGATGTCCTTTTTGCAAATGGCATTTTATCCTGTCACACTTGAGATGACGTCATTTGTCTTCAACCTTTCCAAATCTGTTAACATATGAGAAAATAACTTAATGTACAGCCAGCTGATAGAACTTTAGAGTGTGTGCGTGCTGTTGAAGAAGTGTTTTATGTCCCGGTATGAACAACAAGCAAACTGAAAGCATGTTTTTCACTACTGTGTGTAGCACATGGAGCACAAACACGCAGAACACAACAGTGGTCTTGCTTATCTTGGCCCCATGTCTGTTTTCCCGCTCTCCATTCCTTATTTGTCTCGTCTGTCGAAGGTCAAAGGCTAAAAAGTACACCGCCTTCGGCCACTTATTTTTCATCGCCCATCTGAGCCGCTTTCCAAGACGGTTGCATTTTATGTCCAAAAAATGCAACCATTTTGGTGACAGAGAATTGAATTATGCAAATGCAAAGAAACTGTCCTCATGTAAACAACATTGCTGAGTTTGTGACTTGAGATCTTGTCCTCAAGGCGAACCGGTGTTGTTTGGGTTTGGAGGAAGCCACCAATGTTATTTAAAAAAATAAATAAATCTGGGGGAGGAGCTGCAGGCAGGTGAACAAACAATTAGCCAATATTCTGCCATGGGTGGGTTTGTGTGCCTCTATTCATTTTTTAAAATCAAAATATTGATTTCTAGTGAGCAGTTTGAAGTTGTAATGATATTGTTCGCCACTAGATGTCACTCATCACTTAAGAGCAACTCCAACCCCTCGAAACTGTACTTCTTCACCAGAGAAGAAGAACAGGTCCTGGCAAGAAACCTAATTAGGTAAAAAAAAAAAAAATGGCGTCTTTCAGGTGAAATCTCTCTCTCTCTCTCTGTCACTCTCTCTCACTCTCTCTCACTCTCTCTTTCTCTCTCTTTTTCTCTCTTTTCCTCTCTCTCTCTCTCTCTCTTTCTCTCTCTCTCTCTCTCTCTCTCTCTCTCTCTCTCTCTCTTTCTCTCTCTCTTCCCTCTCTTTTCTCTCTTTCGCTTTCTTTCTCTTTCTCTCTCTTTCGCTCTCCCTCTGTCGCTCTCTCTTTCTCTTTTGCTCTATCGCTTTCTCTCTCTCCCTTTCATTCTCTCTCTCTCTCTCTCTCACTCTCTCTTTCTCTCTCTCTCTCTCTTTTTTCTCTCTCCCTCTCTCTCTCTTGTTCTCTTTTTCACTCACTCTTTTTCTCTCTCGTCCTCTCTCTCTCTCTCTCTCTCTCTCGCTCTCTCTCTCTTCTCTCTCTCTCTTTCTCTCTCTTCTCTCTCTCTCTCTCACTCACTCTCTCTTTCTCTCACTCTCTCTTTCTCTCACTCTCTCTTTCTCTTTCTCTCTCTCTCTCTCTCTCTCTCTCTTTCTCTCTCTCTTCCCTCTCTTTTTTCTCTCTCGCTTTCTTTCTCTTTCTCTCTCTTTCGCTCTCCCTCTGTCGCTCTCTCTTTCTCTTTTGCTCTATCGCTTTCTCTCTCTCCCTTTCATTCTCTCTCTCTCTCTCTCTCTCTCTCTCTCGCTCTCTCTCACTCTCTCTTTCTCTCTCTCTCACTCTCTTTTTTCTCTCTCCCTCTCTCTCTCTTGTTCTCTTTTTCACTCACTCTTTTTCTCTCTTGTCCTCTCTCTCTCTCTCTCTCTCTCTCTCTCTCTCTCTCTCTTTCTTTCTGTCTCTTCTCTCTCTCTCTCTTTCTCTCTCTTCTCTCTCTCTCTTCTCTCTCTCTCTCTCTCTCTCTCTCTCTTGGCTTCTTCTTTTTTCTCTCTTTCGCTTTCTTTCTCTTTCTCTCTCTTTCGCTCTCCCTCTGTCGCTCTCTCTCTCTCTCTTTCTCTTTTGCTCTCTCGCTTTCTCTCTCTCCCTTTCATTCTCTCTGTCTCTGTCTCTGTCTCTCTCTGTCTCTATCTGTCTCTCTCTCTCTCTCTCTCTCTCTCTCTCTCTCTCTCTCTCTCTCTCTCTTTCCCTCTTTCTCTAGATAATATTTTGTCCGTCTAGATTTAATAACTTCAGTATTTTTCATATGCAATTAATACCTTTTAAAAACAAAATTTTTTCCACTGGCTGTCGATTGAAGATGACATCACCTTTTCTGGATTTGGTCAGGGGGCCATCATCTTCAGTCGGCACCAAGTAGAAAAATTAGTTTTTAAAGGTATTAATTGTATATGAAAAATAATGTAAGTTATCCAATTAGTTCTAGACAAAATATTCACTTTTTACTGCTGAAATAGTTCAATGAGTAAAGTATCCCTTAAATATTTTTTTCCACTTATCTATACTATTGGTCAATCCACAAATATAAGTATTATTATTATTATTATTATTATTATTATTATTATTAGTATCATCATTATTATTATTTTATTTTATTTTATTTTTTACAAATTTTTGACCATTCTAAGATGACGATGCATTCAATGTTAGTGGTTGATCAAACATGGCATTTTGTTGGGGTCTCCTGTACAGATTTTGGAGGTCGAAGGATTCCGCCTGATTGTGATGGATGCCGCACCTGCGATGATGCTGAGGGCACAAACTTTCCTGCATGACTCTGCGCTGTGTTATACAGGTGAGCAATCCAACCTTTTCATTTGGGGATTTTGAAAGACATGAAGACAAATGTGTGCACATTTTGCCCTTATTTAAAATGGCATTTTTGTCATATGTCTGGTTAGGAAGGGCACAGTCCTATTATAGTCCCCCCCCCCCCACCCCCAACCCCCTTTCATCTCTGAGCTGTGTGAGGCTTTTTCAATATTTGGACTCCATGTCGCTCAATATTGCCAACAAAGTAGTAAACACGGTAATAGACGTCCTTTTTAATTAATAGCGTCGACTGAGTGTTATCGCTCCTCAAACATCCGCCGACTAATTACCACTATTTGAGCACATCTCGTTTCTCCGCCTCCATCTTGATAAAAAACTAAAAAAAAAAACTCATGAAATCCTCACCATCTGTTATTCGCTGATCCCTCTCCAAGCATCACTTGTCTTATTAGTAGCTTGTGTATGTGATTGTGTGTATGTTAGTGGTGGTTTGGTTGTGTGTGGGTGTGTTGGTGACTATGTTGCATTACTGTGAATCATGTATGCTTTTTGGAGTTTGCGTATGTTGGATTGTTTGCATGTGTAGTTTGTATAAAACATCAAAACAAGATTTATGATCAAGTGCCTTTGATGACAGTTTACTTTTGTAAAGGGTCAGTGCACAAACTTTGATGTGCATGGCTGGTGGGGGCCATGCGTCTATCATTAAAAAAAAAAGTGTTTAATTAGTTGCTGAATATGAGTTTAGGATGGAGTTGTACTTATCTTGGTAAACAATGCTATATCCTCCTGACTACCTCTGTAGTGGACCTTTTTAAACCTGAATATCTCCCACTCAGTGCATACGATTGAATGAACTCCTTTTGTGCTCTATAGAGGACATTCAGAGGTTTCCAATGATACCAAATGTGTAGGGGTGGGGCTTTGCTACCTTTGATTGCATCATAAAAGAAAATGGCTTCCCTCAGCGCAAGCACTTTTTAGGGATGAGGAAAAGTAAGTGTATAACACTTTTTATTGAACAAATTTAGGCTTTAAATGTTGTTAGCATGTTTTCTATAAGACTCTTAAGAACACATTAAAGTATTGTTTGAATTATTTTAACTGTATTTGAGCCTAGCATGTAAGTTTTAATAAATGTCTTCTGTAGTGGACACATCATACCTTAAAAATAAAACCTTTTTTTTCCACAAAATTCGTTTGCAGTCTTCCAGTTATACTTCACAAAGATTGGGGAATGTGAAAATAAAAATGATTGGACAATATTTTTTTCCCTGGTATTCAGGAGGATATGACAATATAAGATGCTAACTTCAACAATGTGGCAGACATTTTGATTAAATTTCTCTTTTTATTTCTAAAAAAATAAATAAAAATGGCGCCCTAGAAAAGAATGTAAAAATTACTTCGGAACAAATTTTTTTAATAAAATTTATTCTTTGTTCAATATTTTTCCTTAAAAATTTTTTTTTCAATCCAAAATGATCACAAAATCTTTGAACCCCCCACCCCCAACAAAAAAAATCTCAATTCAATGCATTATTTTTCTTATTTACAAAGTACGCAAAATGATCACTCCAATCCCGCAAAAAAAAAAAAAAAAAAAGATAAACCAATATATTTTTCCTTTTCAAGTTAAATATATCTTCAGGGATAAAAAAAAAAAAAAAAAAAGTCAGTCCACGTTAGAGTTGTCTAGTATGGATATACGGCTCAATCCACCCACAAAACAGTGTTAATTTTCATACCAACCAAGTGTTTGAGCAGTGTTGGAAGATCCTTTATTTGCATGTTGCGAAAGGGCACAATATATTGTGTTAATTGCACGTTTGTCAACGTAAGGTGATCCGCCTCATCTGGCTCCAGTTTGAATCCACGGATTTGATCTTGGCCTGGATGACACGCACGCACGCACGCTGGTGACACTTCCTGTCGAGCTCATGTTCGGACATGTTAATCACTTCCTGCCGTGTAATCCAATCAGTTGCTTGGACTACCGCCCTTTTATTAGATTTGTAAAAACACAACTGGATGTGCACTCGGTTCTCGCAAGGTAATCCTACACTTGCCTTGTTTTTTTTTGTTTTTGTTTAATTTTTTGCAATTGTTAAGAATGTCCCGTTGGCTACCAAAAAGTATGAAAACAAGCCAAGCTTAAGACCAGCTTGGTTTAGTTGATTGAACACCACAACACAAACTGACAGAAAGGCAAGAAAAAAAAAGTTCATAACAACATAAACCTCTTCAATCAAGGAACAAAAAATACTCAACACAAACTATTTGATAACACAAAAGCAGTCAACAGAAAAAGTGAACAAACCCAAATACAACTCAATAACACTATTAAGTATTGCTCAAGCAACAAACCAAAAAAGCAATCTACACAACAATAACGTAAAAACAACTCAATAACACAAAAATACTCGATATGCTAACTACTTGACTTAAGTACTCAAAAATTACTCAATAATAACATGAATGCTAATAGATACCAACATAATCTCACCAAAACTAATAACACAACAGTTGTGTAATGCTAAAGAAGTTTGCATTTCTTCCTTACTCATTAAATAATTAAATAGCTTTGTATGTCCTAACACTCGGTGATTGCTGCCCCCTAATGGCTTGGAGTACAATTGCAGAGCATTGTGTGTGTGTGTGTGTGTGTGTGTGTGTGTGTGTGTAGTGTAAAGCGTTACTCATCATTTAGCTTCAACTTTTTACTTTTCTTTTTCATTATCTTTTATTCACAAATCGTTCGTTTCAGATATGACCTTTTGCCCTCGAGGATTTGTGTTTCCCGTGTGTGTATATATATATATATATATATATATATATATATATATATATATATATATCGAGAGAGAGATAGATAGATAGATATAGATATAGATATTTTTTCTTGCAAATGTATTTAATGAAATAAAAATAAAACAATTGTGGAGAAAATGAAGCGTTGTGGATACGGTGCATCTGACATGTATCCACATCACTTCACTCCTCCCACATTTTGTTATTTTACAGCCTTAACTCCCAATGGATTAAATTCATTTGTCACTCCAAAATTACGGTATTCACAAAACAGCACAATATGAAAGTGTGCTGAACGTTTTTTTTTTTTTTTTTTTTTTTTTTTTCCTTATAAATGTGTTTAAAAAAAACCCAAATTGTGTAGAAAATGAAGTGTAGTGGATACAGTGCATTTGAAATGTATACACATCACTTCACTTCTCCACATTTGGTTATTTTACAGCCTTACTCCCAATGGATTAAATTCATTTGTGACTCCCAAATTATTCATAAACAAACACTTCATGAAAATGTTCTGACCTAAAAAAGACCTAAAAATAGAAACAAATTGTGGAGAAAATTAAGTGTTGGGAATAGAGTGCATCTGAAATGTGTTTACGTCTCGTCATTTCTTCTATATTTTGTTGTTACAGCCAAATCGATCTAACAATTTTTTTGCCCCATCAAAATTCTACACATAACAGCACGTCACCAAAATATTTTTTTTGCAAATGGATTAAAAAAAAAAAATGTGGAGAAAATGATTTGTTGTGAATACAGTGCATCCGAATAATATTCACCTCATTTCATTTCTTCCACGTTTTGTTGTTACAGCCAAATGGATGATTATTATTATTTTTTTGTTTCCATCAAAATATTTGCAAATGTATTTAAAAATGTGGTGAAAATGATTTGTTGTGAATACAGTGCATTCAAAATGTATTCACATCACTTCTTCCACATTTTATTGTCACAGCCTGTCACTGCCAAGTGGACTTTTTTTTTTCTCTGAATATTATACAGACAACACCAAGTCATGAAAATGTGACAAATGTTTTTATTCAAATTAACACTTGTGGAGAAAATGAAGTGGTGCGAATACAGTGCATCCGAAATGTATTCACATCATTTCGTTTCTTCCACATTTTGTGCTTTCAGCCTGACTCCAAAATGGATTTCATTCACCCCCCAAAAATATACACACATCATTTACAATGTGAAAAAAACATTGCTTTACGATTGTAGGATTTGAGGCTACTCATTAGTCAATCGATGGCGTTTGTTATGAGTTGGCAGATCAATTGAGCTCTTCTGTCGTCCTTCCTCAAAGCATCATTATAAAAAAAAAAAGCAGAGGAAATGACGAAAATGTTTGTTTCTTCAGGAGCTTTTGAATCTCACTGATTCACGCTGACCGCTAAGCGACTCCCCACACGCCGGAGGAGCGTGTGGGTGTGCGATGAGTCACGTCCGACCTCGGGTTGGATTTCCTGGACGGGTAAAACAGGCCATCGCCGTGATGTCGTGAGGAGCTGAAAGCTCACGAGGCAAAAAGCGCTGTCGTGAGTCACATGACACTGTCGCACATTCAAACAACACCCTTGGAACTACGGGGTCAAAAAAATAAAAAATAAAAAAAATAAAAAAATGGACCAACCCACTACTTGGATTGTTTGACCCAATTTTGAGTTGTCAAGATAACCTTAATTTTGGGTTGTATTAAAATATCCAATTTTTTTGGGATTGCTTTTGTATTGAATCAAAATACCGTTTTGTTTTTGTTTTTTTGTGGGTTTTGTACCGAAAGTTGGGTCAAATTGACCCAAGTAGCAGATCGGGCTAATTCTTGACCAAAATTGGGTTTTATTTTGACCTCATCAGTTTTAAGAGTGAAGGCTGGGCAATTTTTGGGGGTGTGGCTACAGGCCACAATAGATTTTTAGGTTAAATTGAGTTTTTCAGGTTAAAAAAATAACGTGAAAATAAATTCAAATGTGCATATAACAATTCATTTTAAATAATAAATTAATATTTTCTGATTTTTAAAAATATTTGATGCTTTTTACAATTGTGTTTATAATTATTTTAAAATTATTTGATAATTATTTTAAAATTTAATGACATAATTGGATTTTATTAAGTTATTACGTTATAAACTTTTTGCAGTTTGTTTCATTATTTAAAATAAATGATTTGGTCAAATAAAATTATGTCAAAGGTAAATGCAAAATACTCGTTATTAATTAAACAACTGTTTTAATTAAAATTGTACAAAACATATTTAATTGTATTATTTACAATAAATAGTATTTAAAAAATACAAAAAAAGGTAAATCAATATGGAAAATATTTATGGCTATTTTTATTATTTACATTACAAACTATTTAATAAAATACATGTAAACACAGCAATGACAAATGTACCATATATGTAAAACATCTTATTTTACTTTTTTTTTTTTTTTTTAAAGCAAAGTAATGGAATGTGATAAAAAAAAAAATACAAGAATATTTACATATATATGGAAAATTCAGATGTTATTATTCACAAAACAAATTAACTAACTAGAGACAACTCTAAACTTCACCAACTTTAGGAAAGAAAAAAGTTAAATGAATGTAATAAATATAATAATGAGTTAAAATAATAAGCAAAAGGAGGGAAGAGGGAAGCAACAGTGTTGAATATATATAGCAGGCCTCCCATCGTCCATCTCTATGGTGATGTTTGAGCATGTGCGTGTTCACACTCGTTCTCATGGCTGGGGGTGCAAATGTCACACTCATCTATTATGGCTGAGCCTTAATTGCCGCCACTTAAGAGGACCTGCACTCAAACTGCTCTCAGTTTTTTTTTTTAAATATCACACGAGACGTTAATAGTGTAATTAGAGCTCAGACTTGCACCATCGATCTGCATTCGCCGTTCAGATTGACATTAGTCGCCGAATGACCAAATAGGTTGCTCAATATACTTTTGCCGGAAAACACGTCACGCTCCAAAAAATACAAAAAAATCCAATTTGATCAAATTGTTAATTGGCGTGCGCTTGATTATGTTTACAAAGCCTCCAGAATCCAAACTCAGTTTTAGTCCCATCATTGGAACAAAATCATTTCAAATCTCAGCCATCTGGAGCTAATCCAAACAAATCTCGAGTTGCCTTTGGTCATTCTGTCATTGTGTGTGTGTCGCCATGGTTGCCGGGCACCATCCCATAATGTTCTGCAGGTGTTCATTTGACTGAGGCCGTCATTATCGGATATCGTTGCCTCGGGCTCGAAAGTACACAAACAAAACAAAGGTAATGATGTCTGTGTGTGTGTGTATGTGTGCAACTGATACCTGTAGCGCATAGTGCAATAGTGGTTATAGCGCATATGCCTCACAGTCAGGAGATGTAGGTTCGAATCCCCATTGATGGCATATACTACCCGTTCTTGCCCACATTATACAATGTTCATTGCTAAATTGCCCTTAGATGTGAGTGTGAATGCGTATTTGTATGTGCGTTGTGATTGGCTGACAATCTCAGGACAGTTTAAAAGTTATACATTTAATAAAGAATTTAATTGTGGAGACTGGGGTCAAGTTGTATTTTACAATTTTTAAAATGTGCAGAATTTCACAAGATTAGATAGCTCGTAATATGAAACGAAAAATGCACTGAGCTGTCACCAAGGCCTTACAAATGCAATTATGCCATCTAGTGGCGGAAAAAGACCTCAACGCAAATCAATATCACACTCGTTTTTTGTTTTTGTTTTTAACAGTACATCTTCTTAATTTTAACTCAATGAATTATTATGAAATTACTGTATCAATGACTAAAAGATGCAAGAATATGAAAACAAATATTGTACATTTCATTGTAAAATTAGAGCATATTAATTACAATTAAAATTTTTTTATCACATGACACCCCTAGTTTAGACAAATATAATATAATAATATAATACAAACAATATTATTAGATAATTTTGTGATGTCAACATTTCTATAGTGCTTGTGCACCGAACAAAATAGGCCCGTGGTACCACCACTGCTCCCAAACTCGGTACAAGCGAGCCAAGACGTTTTAAGCGATTGTCAAAAAGGCTCCAGTAACATTTTGTCATTGCAGAAATACGATTCCATGACTCGAATGAGACCGATTAAGGCTTTATTCAGTGTTCCTCTTCCGCGAACGCTTTGTGTTGCAGGTTAAAGCGTGCAAATGTCTATTTTGTGTGAGTGTGCCTCAGTCCCCCTGCAGGGTCAGCAATGCCCCGTGGCCCGGTGACCACATCAGACAGCAATGCATTATGGGTAGTGGCACTCAGGTCGCGCAGCTGTCCCTCCGCCGAGGGCTCGCTGGGAAGTGCCACGCCACATTTAGCACGCCGTGTCCGTCGTGATGTGACAGCGTTTGCGCTGCTAGCATGCTACATGCTAATTAGCGAGTTTGGAAAGTATCGATGTCAGTGATGCAAGGTTATCATAGTTAACTAAAACTGACGGAAAAAAATAATCTAAAATTCATAAAACAGTTTCATAAACGAAATCAAATAAAATTGAAAATGCTTTTAAAAAAACGGAAACTAACTGAAACTACATTTTATGTTTATAAAACGAACTAAAACAAACTAATTATAGCAAAAATGTCCTTTGTTTTCCTCTTTGTTAATTAATTTAATGCACGAGCCTTTGGTGATGATTTTAACATGATTTTAAGTGGATTTATTTTGATATTAACTGGAATAAGGACGATCTGAAAATGTGTCACACAGAAGTGACGTCATCTCACAGCAGCCAATAGAAAAGCACCTTCTGATGACGTCGCTCGCATGGTGGTTTTTGAATATTGCACACAAGTAATACACATTTTTTTTAAACTAAAACTAATACCAAAACTAAACTAAAACTTAAGAATTTCAAAACCACACAAAACTAATTAAAACTAACTAAATTAAAAAACAACAACAACTCAAAACTAAATAAAAACTAACTCAAGTGAAAAATTTCAAAACTATAATAACCCTGCAGTGATGTGATTGAAATTTTAGTTTGTTCTTTATTTATTGGTGAGTTTATTGTAATGCAATCTTCGTAGCATTTTGTATTAAAAAAAAAGAGAGAGAGAGAGCGAGAGAGAGAGAGAGAAAATATTTGTGGCAATGTATTGATTTGTTTTTGTGTTTTTCAATGGGCATTTCCTTATTTTTGTGTGGGGGAAATTTTGTACTATTTTTTTTTTTTTTACAAAATCGAAATGTAAACATGAATTTACTTCTTGGGGAAAACAAATCTGTCTTTGTTCAATGTTATTATTTAGCAGCATTTCCGACGAATGACGAAGATCTGCATGTGGAAAAGGACTCGTAACGCATTGAAGGCATCACAAAGCCTTTGACGGCCGCTGCCTTCGCCAATGAATGTCTTCTCGCTCGTTGATGACATTAAACATCAATCAGGCTCCTCCCCCTTCCTCAACCAAAATGTCACTGCCCACGCCCCACCCCCATATTTGACCTTTAGCATCCACTCTGCAGGTTGATTTTTATTTTTTATTTTTTTTTGCCACAGTTGCATGTTTGTCCTTCACCTTTTCCACAAAAAACGAACAGAAATGCATAAGAGATGACAAAAGGTCAATAATATCTCTTCAACTTATGTTGTTGCAATAAACCAGCAGGATCTGTGAACTGAAATGCCAGGATGAGGCATCCTCCATTTTGCCTTCAAACAATACCAAATAGCAAAATGGATGTTACGTTATGTCTGAGAAAAGTATGCATTTGTGAAATTGTCAATGAATGTTTTGACCATTATTACGCTTGCGTGTAACAGGTTTGAGCATTTCTGCAATTGTGGACACACTGAAAGGCAATAAATGGAAATTGTGCAACTCATACGGATTCTATGAAGCTTTTTTTTTTCTTTAACGTTTTGCAACAAGTGTATTTATTTTTCAAACGATCTGTCAACTACAATTGCCTTTACTAGGATCAGCTAAAAATAAAATCAATTAACTTTCTGAAAATACAGGACGATTCCCAGCATGGGACACATTTACACATATAAAAACACAGTGATATAAAAAAAAAAAATACTAAATTTGAAATGTCTTTACTCTCATCAACATATGAAAATAACATGACTACATGCAGACTGTCATTTTTCCTCACAATATTTTATACATAAAGTTCTGCTGTTCATTTCAGTGCTGTCATATTTTTTCCTGGCAATTTAGGTGTTCCATTAAACATGCATGATTTGTTTTTATGTAGTAAATTTATCTTTGTCATTAATTGTTTATTTGTCAGTAATAAAGTAAAAAAGAGAAATATTTTTGTGTGAATTAAACCATGTATTTTATAATAAAATAAATTGTAATAATTTTTTTCTTAAAAATATTTTGTCAATTAGAATTTAATTAGCAATATAAAATGGCAAAAATGAAAAAAAAAACAGTTTCAAACATTTTAAATGTAAGTTTGTGCGATTGCACATTTGTAATAATAATTTCTAATCTGGGAAAGTAGCTATAAATAACATTAAACGAGTATTAATTGTATATATTTAATTTTATTTCAAATGTATTCGATTAAATAGGATAATAGGATTGTTGGTTATATTAGTTTTAGTTAAACATGAATTACATTAATATTTACATAGTTTTTTTTTTTTAAATATTATTATTTAGATGTTTTTTGTCTTTTTCCCAAAGGAGAAGGTGGCCACGCCACTTTCAGATCCGCACCGCAATTGTTGGATTTCTTGCCCCACCCTTGCGCAAAGTTTCTCGTCGCTCGTCCAAGTCATCCTTGGCGTCATTCGGCTCGCCGGCAAACAATCGGCGACCAAAGCAAAGCAGGTAAATGCGTTCACGAGCAGCCACATAGACCGCAAATCGCCTCATATCTGCTGCAGCGGATTGGGGAGGAAGAAAAACAACAACACACCAGTCACGCACAGCTTCGTGAATGATTTAAAGCTTTTTGCATCATCGTCCCCTCCCTCCCATGCACTCCTCCTCCTTCTCCTCCTCCTCTTCCTCCCCCTCCTCTCTCCTCTTCCTCCAGCCCGGAGATGCTGCTGCTGATGCGGGCATCGTTTCATCCAGCCATGCCGCAGTGAGTCCCCCCACGTTCCCTTCGTTTTCCTCCTCCTCTTCCTCTCCGACCATCTTCCCTTCACTTTTTCTTTACCTTTAACCCTCCCCCTCCATTGTTGTGCTTTCTACCCGGCGCACGTATACAACACGTCGGCTAAAAGGTGATGCTGCTGCTGCTGCTGCTGCTGCTGCATCGGGCGTGTTGTTGTCCTCCTCACCATCACCATCACCAGCGGCTGCAGGCGGGTACGCGCGCCTCACCTTGACCGGACAGGAGGCGCAGGGAGGCGGCGTAGGAGTGCGGGAAGACGGGGTGGAGCCTTTTTTTTTTTTTTTTGCACGCGGGTGAGTTCAGCCGATGACGCTATCCGTCTTTCATCCCGTCCAGCCAGCAACCACGTGACATCGTGTGTCACCCTGCACAAGTGGGCTAATCCCTCATGACATGGCCACGGCGCTCTCTCTCTCTCTCTCTCTCTCTCTCTCTCTCTCTCTCTACCCCCCCACCCCACGCCACAGGTGCTTTATCCAGCTAAATTGAAAATTAGACGGCACGTAGCACTAGTGTTAAGCACGTCTGACTCGCAGTACAGAGATTCTGGGTTCAAAAGTCGACTTTCCATGCATGCACCACGTCGGAAACCTCGATGAGGACCATGTGCGGTCAATACTAAATGGATGTTTCGATACCAATTGGTTAATTGAACTTCATGATGGTTTCAATATTGTATTAGAGGCAGGTTAATAATAATAATAATAATAATAATAATAATAATAATAATAATAATAATAATATTTGTATAGTGCTTTTTAAAATACCCAAAGATGCTTAAAACACTTAGGTTATGGTTTGAAATGTAAAACCTGATTTGAGGTTTGTAGTCCAGGGTTAAAGCCATGGGTGAAAGTTAAGGTTGTGGGTTTAAAAAAAAAAAAAAAAAAAAAAAAAAAAGGCTACAATTTCTAGTCAGGTTTCAAATTAAGGTTTGAAATTTTTGTAATAAATTCCAAATTAGAATTGTTGAACCCAAGTGAAATTTTATATATTGGAAGCAAGGGGTAGGGTTTCAAATTAGGGTTTCATGACAGGGTTAAGAGTTGTTTTTTTAAAAAATTTGGATTAACTTTTCAAATTAGGTTTGAAATTTTCTGGATCAAGTTTTAAAATTGGTGTTTGACGCCAAGGGATAGGGTTTCGAACAAGGGCTTGAGCTTCAATTTAGCCAGTGTTTGGGTTTCCAGTTAAATTAGGCATTCAAACTTTTGTATTAAAGGTTCAAATTTAAATTTAGACCCATGAGTTACAATAAAAAAAAAGTGTTGGAAGCTAGAGGTAGGGTTTCAATCAAGTGCTTAGGATTCCAATTGTGGTTTCAAATCAGGGTTCGGGTTTCCACTTAAGGTTGCAATATTGGTGAAGGTTTCTAATTCAGGTTTTAAGATTTTGGATTAAATTTTGGGTTTTGAAGCAAAGTAGCCAAGGGCACGGTTTCAAATTAGGGTTTTGAGAATGCTTTTGAAGCATGGAACAGGTTTGTTAGCACTTCAAATTAGGGTTCAAAGACGGGAACGATCGCTAGTTAAGGACTCAAATTTGATTAAGGTTACAAATGTGTTTGGAAAGCTAATGATAGAGTTTGAAATTAGGTTTTATATTATAGTAATAATAACAATAATTATAATAAGTAGAATTACAGTTATTATGGATCAGAAGAGTCAGTCCAATGTCACATTTGATGATGATGAAGTCAACACAAACGTGAGCAAGTGGAAGCCGAGGATTACGTAACAGACAAATTTAGAAACGGCAGATTGTGCACACGCACACGCACACACAGAGAGTCCCCGAAGACATCCTCACATCAGAGTGCACTTGCTGGTGTATACGTATCCTAGCGCGCTATAACGTTGCAGCGCACGTTTGTGGCCCCTCCTTTAACCAGATGCCACGCCCCAATTAGCATGTCGGCAACTCATCAATGTCTGCCGTTTGCCAAAATATAAAAACACATATAGTGTCGAGGACTCGGGTTCGAGTCTGAGCTCCGGTCTTCCTGGGTGGGAGTTTGCACGTTCTCCCCGTGCCTGCGTGGGTCTTCTCTGGGTACTCCGGTCTCCTCCCACATTCCAAAGACATGCATGGCAGGTTAATTGGGCGCTCCGAATTGTCCCTAGGTGTCCTTGTGAGTGTAGATGGTTGTTCGTCTCTGTGTGCCCTGTGATTGGCTGGCAACAGTTCAGGGTGCTCCCCATCTACTGCCCAGAGTCAGCTGAGATAGGCTCCAGCACCCCCCGCGACCCTTGTGGATGGATGGATACGATGTCATGATTTCACTTCATGAACATGGCCATGAACGAGTTCACAGCTGAGCACATTTAGACTGTTGCAAACCAAAACAGGAGGACCCGCTTTACAAACATTTGGATCAAGCTTTCAAATGAGGGCTTAAGCCAAGTTTAGTGGTTCATCCATCCATCCATCCATCCATCCATCCATCCATCCATCCATCCATCCATCCATCCATCCATCCATTTTCCTAACCGCTTACTTCCCACAACGGTTGCGGGGTTGCTGGAACCTATCCCGGCAGGATTATTGGCAGTAGGCGGGGTACACCCTGAACGGGTTGCCAGTCAATCGCAGGGCACACAGAGACGAACAACCACTCACACGCACAAACACACTTAGGGACAATTTGGAGCACCCAATTAAACTGCAATGCATGTCTTTGGAATGTGGGAGGAGACTGGAGTACCCGGAGAAGACCCACACAGGCACAGGCACGGGGAGAACATGCAAACTCCACCCAAGAAAGGCCGGTGTCTGGACTTGATCTTGCGTCCTCAGTACTGGGACGTGCTAACCACTCAGTCACCGTGTCACCCTTAGTGGTTCAAACTTCGTATTCGGGTTAATTTGTCAAATTAGGGTTTGAAGCCAGGGTTACATTTCAACAAGGGTTTCTAAACTAGGGTCTCTCTCTCTCTCTCTCTCTCTCTCACACCCACATGTGGTTTGGGTTTGAAAATAGGTTTGTAAATCAAAGTCGGGATTTGTTTAGGATTAGGATAATAGTTACAAGGTTTCAAATTAGGGTTCGAGGACTGGATTAAGATTTCCAACTAGAACGATGGCACTCACTCACTCACTCACTCACTCACTCACTCACTCACTCACTCACTCACTCACTCACTCACTCACTCACTCACTCACTCACTCACTCACTCTACATTGTAACTGAGACACATGCACTCTCACACACCTTTATATTGATGAATGGCTGTCTGTCTGCCCACCTCCACCCCATTGTCTGTGCTTAGCATTGACGTCAACTCAAGGCTAATGCCATCCACTTCACACACTGATAGCTAGACACGCACGCACGCACGCACACGCTCGTGTCCATTCAGACAGGCCATGTAAGCATCTGTCTATCCATTCACGTACACGTCCAAAACAACAAGTGTCTGTCCGTTCACGTCTTGGCCTCATGCCCTGATGTGTGTGCGTGTGTTGTTATCGCTTGCTTGTAAATGACACTTTGTTTGCCTTTTGGAGATAATAGTCCCCACCTTCCCTCCCCTCCCCTCCCTTGCTGAAAGCGAGCAAAACGTTCATCTTCGCTGTTGGCAAAGCGGGAGGCACATGCCGCACCTGCCGCACGCCTGCCTCGCTCACTCAGGGCCCAGGCTATTTCCTGGAATTCCCCCAAGTCAACTTCCCCATCGCGTTAGACTGAATAAAAACAAAACAAAAAACCCAGAAACGTTTTGGCGGCAGACA